>NW_027039417.1:0-20352 GCF_034236695.1 Oncorhynchus nerka | reverse complement strand
CGTGTCAGTGTTTTGACCCGTGATTTTTTTGGGGCACACATTCCAACTGTCACGTCTACACCCATTCCCCCTCTCAGGCGCTCGACGTCGCCAGTATTCATTATTGTGCACACCTGCCACCTTCCTGATTACCTCAGCTATATCTGTCACTTCCTTTCGTTCTTTCCCCAGGTGTTTTTGATTCTGTTACTGTGTTTTGTGGCTTTACGCTACTTGTGTTTATTTCTAACTCCCTATACTTGCTTTCCGATTCATAGCGTCCACATTACACCAACTCACGATTTGTATTGAACCAATCATAAAAATGTATATTTATCAGATGTGAATTGTACAACTTACACTTAACACAATTTGGATATTGATTTACTGTGATTTAATGTTTTCTAATGATTTATTGTTGTGTTAGGTGTTGCCGTCCACCAATAACTACACCGTTCTGTGACTTGCCACACCCTAAACAATCATTGATGATTAAACACTGGTTTGGCTTGTCATTAGATTACATATGATAAAAAGGAATGTTCTTTCAAGTGTTGTATCACTCCCTGACGTCTTCCTGTCGTCTCCCATGACGTTGAAAGGTGTTTGAGTTTCTCATAGAATCTGTTCTATTGAACATACCTTTACATCCATAACAAGGAACATCCTCCTTGTTTTATGTTTGAATGCTATGACATGGAAGATGGTGTTAGTGCTTAGTTTATGAAAACAGATCTAATCCAGTGTTGCCAACTTAGCAACTTTGTTGCTATATTTAGTGAGTATTCAGACCCCTCTAGCAACACATTTTCAAAAAAGCAACTAGCAAATAATCTAGTGTGTTACATTTTTTAAAAACAATTAACCTGAATTAGGGCCAGACTAGTTACCATAATTTTCTCACATTGCCATTGACAGTTTTTCCTATTGTCTCTTTTTGGTCCATTTAGATTGTTAATGTAGATTGTATACAACAAAAATGTAAAAAATGTTCATGTTTTACTGTGACTTGTTTTAGGCTCCTAAGTGGACCATAAGGTTAAAAAACAAACCAAATTAAGAAAACGAAAAAAATCAAGTAAAAAACATTAACTCCGCCAGAGGGTCACTTTTGCCAGTCCCAAGGCCGGATAAAGGAGGAGGGTTGGAAATAACAAGAATCGACAGAAGAAAGTTCATTTGTAGTTCTAAACATATTTCAGGTGTTTTTTACTCACATTTTGTCTCTCCCATGACGTTATTCCTCTCTCCTACAGCATCCATCACAATTACATGGCCAATTATGTAAATTAGGTGATGATGTCATTTAGTGACTTTTAGGACAGCCAATAGCTACTTTCCTTACTGAGGAGTTGGCAACACTGGTATCATCCCAGATTAGGAACAATACACTATTTCAAAGCACAGGTCATGTTTGCCTAAATACAATGTAATTACTAGTTGTTACACAGGATTTAGCTGGTTAAAATTAAGTGTATCTTGAGAAGTACTTACTTGTAATGAATATGTACTTATACAGTACATTACCCATCCTGAGAATCTGGCCCTCAATTTAAAGCTTCTGGAAGTGCCATCCAAGTAGGAAAATAATCAAATCTAATTGTGGTCACATACACATGGTTAGCAGATGTTAATGTGAGTGTTCTAATTCCAACAATGCAGTAATATCTAACAATTCCCAACAACTACCTAATACACACAAATCTAACAAGTAATCTAACAATTCCCCAACAACACACAAATCTAAAGGAGTGAATGAGAAAATGTACATATAAATATATGGATAAGCGATGGCCGAGCGGCATAGGCAAGGTGCAGTAGATGGTATAAAATTCAGTATATACGTGCGATATGAGTAATGCAAGATATGTAAACATTATTAAAGTGGCATTGTTTAAAGTGACTAGTTATCCATTTATTAAAGTGTCCAGTGATTGGATCTCAATATGGGCAGCAGCCTCGCTGAATTAGTGATTGCTACTTAGTAGTCTGATGGGCTTGAGATAGTATTAATCTTTTACCATCCACGAACAGCTCAAACGTCATCAACCACCTGGTCCAGCGTGGACCTATTGTAAGAAGGCTCACTGTAGCAGTCAAACTATGGCACTGTGATCTTGACGACACTGACATTTTCAGATTTAACTATCGTTTTCAAACGTTATCCTCGTCGCCATTGTTCAATCTTATACTCGTACTAAATTAAGATAGTATACTGAATTTAATCAACCAGACTCAGAGGTAAACTTCAACATGTCTTTACTCCATCACTGTCTGTATTCCCTCACATTCCTTTACTGACGTGGTGACGTCCTATCTCAGTACGTCACATCAATACATGACAGCACTCCAGTCCCCTTTTCACCTCATTTAACACGTGATTTACTTAACAAAAGGCACATCTGAATTGAGTAACACAGTATGAGTCATAATGCCCATAAAACCTAGCGGTTAAGCCTTTAAATGGTTCCAATGTTTTTTTTCCATATGGGATTTTAAAACTACATCATATACAGTGGGGCAAAAAAGTATTTAGTCAGCCACCAATTGTGCAAGTTCTCCCACTTAAAAAGATAAGAGGCCTGTAATTTTCACTTTTGGTTTCTACATGATTCCATGTGTGTTATTTCATAGTTTTCATGTCTTCACTATTATTCTACAATGTAGAAAACCCCCAGGAATGAGGAGGTCTGTCTAAAATTCTGACTGGTACTATATATCCATTATTATTTTAAAAAACAAGTGCCATTGAAGATCAAATCAAATCAAATGTATTTATATAGCCCTTCGTACATCAGCTGATATCTCAAAGTGCTGTACAGAAACCCAGCCTAAAACCCCAAACAGCAAGCAATGCAGGTGTAGAAGCACGGTGGCTAGGAAAAACTCCCTAGAAAGGCCAAAACCTAGGAAGAAACCTAGAGAGGAACCAGGCTATGTGGGGTGGCCAGTCCTCTTCTAGTTGTGCCGGGTGGAGATTATAACAGAACATGGCCAAGATGTTCAAATGTTCATAAATGACCAGCATGGTCGAATAATAGTAAGGCAGAACAGTTGAAACTGGAGCAGCAGCATGGCCAGGTGGACTGGGGACAGCAAGGAGTCATCATGTCAGGTAGTCCTGGGACATGGTCCTAGGGCTCAGGTCAGTTGAAACTGGAGCAGCAGCGTGGCCAGGTGGACTGGGGACAGAAAGGAGTCATCATGTCAGGTAGTCCTGGGGCATGGTCCTAGGGCTCAGGTCCTCCGAGAGAGAGAAAGAAAGAGAGAAGGAGAGAATTAGAGAACGCACACTTAGATTCACACAGGACACCGAATAGTACAGGAGAAGTACTCCAGATATAACAAACTGACCCTAGCCCCCCGACACATAAACTACTGCAGCATAAATACTGGAGGCTGAGACAGGAGGGGTCAGGAGACACTGTGGCCCCATCCGAGGACACCCCCGGACAGGGCCAAACAGGACGGATATAACCCCACCCACTTTGCCAAAGCACAGCCCCCACACCACTAGAGGGATATCTTCAACCACCAACTTACCATCCTGAGACAAGGCTGAGTATAGCCCACAAAGATCTCCGCCACGGCACAACCCAGGGGGGCGCCAACCCAGACAGGATGACCACAACAGTGAATCAACCCACTCAGGTGACGCACCCCCTCCAGGGACGGCATGAGAGAGCCCCAGTAAGCCAGTGACTCAGCCCCTGTAATAGGGTTAGAGGCAGAGAATCCCAGTGGAAAGAGGGGAACCGGCCAGGCAGAGACAGCAAGGGCGGTTCGTTGCTCCAGAGCCTTTCCGTTCACCTTCCCACTCCTGGGCCAGACTACACTCAATCATATGACCCACTGAAGAGATGAGTCTTCAGTAAAGACTTAAAGGTTGAGACCGAGTTTGCGTCTCTGACATGGGTAGGCAGACCGTTCCATAAAAATGGAGCTCTATAGGAGAAAGCCCTGCCTCCAGCTGTTTGCTTAGAAATTCTAGGGACAATTAGGAGGCCTGCGTCTTGTGACCGTAGCATACGTGTAGGTATGTACGGCAGGACCAAATCAGAGAGATAGGTAGGAGCAAGCCCATGTAATGCTTTGTAGGTTAGCAGTAAAACCTTGAAATCAGCCCTTGCTTTGACAGGAAGCCAGTGTAGAGAGGCTAGCACTGGAGTAATATGATCAAATTTGTTGGTTCTAGTCAGGATTCTAGCAGCCGTATTTAGCACTAACTGAAGTTTATTTAGTGCTTTATCCGGGTAGCCGGAAAGTAGAGCATTGCAGTAGTCTAACCTAGAAGTGACAAAAGCATGGATTAATTTTTCTGCATCATTTTTGGACAGAAAGTTTCTGATTTTTGCAATGTTACGTAGATGGAAAAAAGCTGTCCTTGAAATGGTCTTGATATGTTCTTCAAAAGAGAGATCAGGGTCCAGAGTAACGCCGAGGTCCTTCACAGTTTTATTTGAGACGACTGTACAACCATTAAGATTAATTGTCAAATTTAACAGAAGATCTCTTTGTTTCTTGGGACCTAGAACAAGCATCTCTGTTTTGTCCGAGTTTAATAGTAGAAAGTTTGCAGCCATCAACTTCCTTATGTCTGAAACACATGCTTCTAGCGAGGGCAATTTTGGGGCTTCACCATGTTTCATTGAAATGTACAGCTGTGTGTCATCCGCATAGCAGTGAAAGTTAACATTATGTTTTCGAATAACATCCCCAAGAGGTAAAATATATAGTGAAAACAATAGTGGTCCTAAAACGGAACCTTGAGGAACACCGAAATTTACAGTTGATTTGTCAGAGGACAAACCATTCACAGAGACAAACTGATATCTTTCCGACAGATAAGATCTAAACCAGGCCAGAACATGTCCGTGTAGACCAATTTGGGTTTCCAATCTCTCCAAAAGAATGTGGTGATCGATGGTATCAAAAGCAGCACTAAGGTCTAGGAGCACAAGGACAGATGCAGAGCCTCGGTCCGATGCCATTAAAATGTCATTTACCACCTTCACAAGTGCCGTCTCAGTGCTATGATGGGGTCTAAAACCAGACTGAAGCATTTCGTATACATTGTTTGTCTTCAGGGAGGCAGTGAGTTGCTGCGCAACAGCCTTCTCTAAAATTTTTGAGAGGAATGGAAGATTCGATATAGGCCGATAGTTTTTTATATTTTCTGGGTCAAGGTTTGGCTTTTTCAAGAGAGGCTTTATTACTGCCACTTTTAGTGAGTTTGGTACACATCCGGTGGATAGAGAGACATTTATTATGTTCAACATAGGAGGGCCAAGCACAGGAAGCAGCTCTTTCAGTAGTTTAGTTGGAATAGGGTCCAGTATGCAGCTTGAAGGTTTAGAGGCCATGATTATTTTCATCATTGTGTCAAGAGATATAGTACTAAAACACTTGAGCGTCTCTCTTGATCCTAGGTCCTGGCAGAGTTGTGCAGACTCAGGACAACTGAGGTTTGGAGGAATACGCAGGTTTAAAGAGGAGTCCGTCATTTGCTTTCTAATAATCATCCTCAAAGAATCCTCAAATCATTCCTCAAAGAAGTTCATGAATTTATCACTGCTAAAGTGAAAGTCATCCTCTCTTGGGGAATGCTGCTTTTTAGTTAGCTTTGCGACAAAGGAATTTCGGATTGTTCTTATTTTCCTCAATTAAGTTAGAAAAATAGGAGTAAGGGCTCTTCGGTACTGCACGGTACCGTCTTTCCAAGCTAGTCGGAAGACTTCCAGTTTGGTGTGGCGCCATTTCCGTTCCAATTTTCTGGAAGCTTGCTTCAGAGCTCGGGTATTTTCTGTGTACCAGGGAGCTAGTTTCTTAGTTTCTAGTTTCTTCTAAATGTTTTTAGTTTTTAGGGGTGCAACTGCATCTAGGGTATTGCGCAAGGTTGGTGAACACTGCATGGGGATGAATAATGGACAACACACACCAATTCATCCGGGTCACGGCACTAAATGTTAGCAGTTGATGTTATTCTTCAATAACACAAACCCCCAAACAAATCAGAGGGAGGAAAATAGGTTTATTCAAAGAGGAATAATCATAGATGTTATGCTTGGAGGTAGATGTTCAGTCTCCCCTGTCCTCAGCCTTTCTCCACTGAACAAGGGAACAGTATGTAGTTTTATAACCCAGCCCTAACATGACAAATTAGAATTCCTTGCAATAAAACTAGCCAATTGTATCGAGTGTGCTGAGTCAGGAAGCAAGTTCAGGGAGTGAGTGTTTTAATAAATAAACGTAACATAATCCAAGGGAGTGACATATATAGGGCAGGTAATCAAGGAGGTGATGGTCCATTTCCCTTAATCCTTATTACTCTATTGACCTCTCGCCCTCTGTCTCCGCGTTGTATTTATCTTCGACATATTCTTACATACTGTTACAACTAAACTGGCAGACTGCCTAGATGCAATCAAGAGATTGATGCAGTTGAACTTCCTGAAACTTAATTGCATCAAAACATGTCTTGGCATATTGGCTCTAAGAGTGCATAGAGCTGGCTGAGGACATTCTCCCTTTCTCTGGATGACACCATCGCAGCTTCCCCACCACCAGAAACTTGTTTTATTTTTACTGTGACCTCACATTTGAGGCACACATCCGCATAACCAAGAAAGTATTGTTTCTCTACAGCTTTAGTTTGTAAGGCTCATATTGTCCAACCTATTCACATAGTGCAGTTAACTTCTTATGGGCAGGTGGGATGGTAGCGTTCCACCTGGCCAACATTAGGTGAAATTGCAGAGCGCGGAATTCAAACTACAGAATTATAAATATTTAACATTCATAAAATCACAAGTGTAATACATCAAAATAAAGCTTAACTTCTTGTTAATCCAGCCGCTGTGTCAGATTTCAAAAAGGCTTTACCGCGAAAGCACACAATGCGATTATCTGATGACAGCGCTCCGCATACAAATGCATGAAAAACATATTTCAACCAGGCAGGTGTGCCACGAAAGTCAGAAATAGCGATATAATAAATGCCTTACCTTTGATCTTCTTCTGTTGGCACTCCAAAAGGTCCCAGATACATTACAAATGGTCCTTTTGTTAGATAATGTCCTTTTATCCATAGAAACTCAGTTTAGCTGGCGCGCTTCAGTCAATAATCCACCCATTTTCCCTCCATCAAAATGCATACAAAATGAATCCCAAACATTACTAATAAACTTTTCCAATAAACGATAACATTTAAGACGGAGAATCGTTATTGTCTTTACCGGAGAAAAGTACCAAAGAATGCGCTCTCTTCCACGTGCTTGGAAACACTACAGCCAAAATGGGAGCCACCTAGAAAAACTACATTTTCCCAACACCAGCATAAAACTCTTTCTAAAGACTGTTGACATCTAGTGGAAGCGCTAGGAACTGCAATCTGGGAGGAAATCGCATTATCACAAAAGTGACAGCCGTTGAAAACAGTGTGAGGCTGACATGGTTTTTTGGGGGGGATGGTTTGTCCTCTGGGTTTCGCCTGCCATATCAGTTCTGTTATACTCACAGACATTATTTTAACAGTTTTAGAAACTTTAGAGTGTTTTCTATCAAACTCTAGCTTAGTTTACCTTAGGCACGCTTTTCATCCGCACGTGAAAATACTGCCCCCTACCCAAGAGAGATTAACAAATATCATTGTGTAATATGGAATTTCACATTCAACGAAATCTGAGATGTCCTAGTCTCAGATATCCCGGACCTTGGAGCATCGTAAGCTATTGCCTGGTTACCCATCCACATCGTTCCCGGCAACTGCCGTTTCTTCTCCTCTATGAGTCTGGATTTGCCTCCCTCCCTGATGATTTATAGAATGCAAACACATTCTGACCATTCTGATTGGTCCCAGATATCAATGGGTTGGGCCAGAGCCAGCCTAAATGAAGTTATCAATTTTGATCCTCTGATTGGTTAGATTTGTTAAAGACCATTCAATCACTGATAAATTTGTTTTGTACAATACCACTAATTTTGAAGTCACACAAACGACTTCTAGGATAGCAGGTTGTGACTGAATGTAGAATGTATGATGCAATCAATAGAGCAGCAGAAATTAATTTGGCGTGAGTCTTCAGCCAATGTATGCTAGGTAATGGCAGAAGGTCTGGGGAGGATGTCGGCTGCTCTCTGACAATCCGAAATGGGTAAAAAAATATTATAGTGGAGGATCCTCTTCAGACAGATCTCTCAACAAATCAAGAGGTTAGGTAGGCAGGGTTCAAAATTCAGGCAGGAATTCTGCTCATGTTTAGCTAGGGCAAGAAGCGGCTCCGGCAGCGACCTTACCGGTGATGTGCTTCCCATTTCTGACTTGTCCTCTTTTGTCCCAACTGATGCAGGAACATCTACACACGTGTTAAACTGTAGTGTTGGTACATTTCCGGAAGCAACCAGTCTGTATAGGGAGTCTAGAGATGACACAGTCCAGAGCCGAAGTTGCCCTAGCCCTGTATGTGTCAATGGGTTTTGGTGTTGATCAATTAATAGTCCTGTATCATCTTTTTTCCATCTTTTCAATGAGCTTTCAATGGGAATCCAGATTTCTATGGGACCTTCTTGCAGTTCCTATCACTTCCACTGGATGTCAACAGTCTTTAGAAATTGGTTGAGGTTTTTCCTTTGTGTAATGAAGAAGTACGGTCATCTTGAACGAGGACCACTTGAAGTGTACTGTTAGAGGCGCGTGACCAGAAAGCTAGCTAGAGTTTGTTTTCCTCCTGTATTGAACTCAGATCATCCCGTCTTCAATTTTATCAATTAAAAATACCTAAAGTTGTATTACAAAAGTCGTTTTTAATGTTTTGGCTAAGTTTACAGGTAACTTTTGAGATATTTTGTAGTCACGTTGGAACCGGTGTTTTTCTGGATCAAACGCACCAAATAAATGGACATTTTGAATATTGACGGAATTAATCGAACAAAAGGATAATTTGTGATGTTTATGGGACATATTGGAGTGCCAACAAAAGAAGCTCATCAAAGGTAAGGCATGAATTATATTTTTATTTCTGCGTTTTGTGTCACGCTTGCAGGGTTGAAATATGCTTATCTCTCTTTGTTTACGGGGGTGCTATTCTCAGATAATAGCATCGTTTGCTTTCGCCGAAAAGCCTTTTTGAAATCTGACATGTTGGCTGGATTCACAACAAGTGAAGCTTTAATTTGTTATCATGTGTGATTTAATGAAAGTTTGATTTTCATAGTAATTTATTTGAATTTGGCACTCTGCATTTTCCCTGGCTTTTGGCCAGGTGGAACGCTAGCGTCCCACATATCCCAGAGAGGTTAACCTCTCACAACCTACACTTCAAACATAGTCTGGCAATATGACAAAGGGAAAAGGCACAAAAAAGGGGCCGCTAAACAAGATAATTTGAATGAGACAACAAACCAGTTTCAACATCACCGACCCACGAGGAGTTAGCTGAAGATGCTAGCTCCCAAGAGTTCTCCACAGAACCTACTCAAAGTGACCTACTGGCTGCTATAAACTCACTAAGCAAGAAGGTGGACACAAGGTTGGCTGATCTCAAAGAGTATTGGGATATTGACTGAAACTGTGAAGGCAACTATGGGCAGGGTGCATGAGGTTGAGCAGACGACAGTCGATCACGAGGCCAGGCTACAGGACATAGAGAAACAGTGCACGTTCAAAAATGACAACAAAACCCTGAAAGCCCGATTTGGAAATGCTCGTGTCGCATTCAAGACGCCAGCACATCCAAATATTTGGGATCCAGGAGGACACTGAGAAATGGAAACCCACTGAATTTGTCTCTGTGCTGATACCGGCATTGCTGGGGAGTGAACACTTCAAAATGGCCATCCTGATCGATCGCGCACACAGATCACAGGCCACGAAGCTGGCCATGGGCGCCACCAATGCCATTCATTGCACGGATGCAATATACCCAGACCAGGGATCTCATCCTCAAGCTGACTAGTCAAATGTTCCCTCTTAACTACAACGGAGCCAGGGTGTCTTTCTACCCAGATCTTACTTTGGAGGTGAGGAACCAGCGGAAAGAGTATGATGAGTTACGCAAGAAATGCAGGGCTGCCAACATCTGATATGGATTCCTCTTCCCAGCCCGGTTTAAGGTGACTAGTCGAGGGATCAACACGTACGTTTGACAACCCAAATGAGTCTGATCTGTTCTTGTCAAGCAAGCTCCCAGGCTGAGGATACAGAACGGCTGTGTCCAGCGGGCTAAATAGCTAAATACAGGCCAGAAATGTGTTTGAATGTCTTTTCGATCAGAAGATCAGAAATGGGGACTTATATGATGGGTGAGATGTTAGGTTAAACAATGCTATATAAGCCATATCATGTTTTAACACCACTCACCCCCCTAACTTGAGAGAAGGGTTATTTAATATTAGTTTGTATGTGGAGCATATCTAGATGATGAGTTAGTTCAAGCTGTATGTCTAGACACACTAAGGTTTGTGTGGTAGTCAAGGAGTGCTTTGTTTGGGGAAGTCACTAAGTAATGGGACGGGAGGGGGGATGGGGTCTGTGTTTTATGTTCACATTTAATACAGGTGGCATGACAAGCTCCCACACTGCGGGACATTGTTCTTTTGGGTTTTGTATGACAGCAACAATTTGCTCTAAAATAAGAAATTCCACACAGTGACCGAGCACAGAGTAGACCTGGTGGAATAAAGATAGTCAGCTGGAACTGTAATGGCTTAGGGCATCTCATGAAACAAGCTAATGTTTTTTCTCATCTTAAACCACTGGGCACTGACATAGTGCTTCTTCAAGAAACTCATATTAAACGCTAGGCTCAGGTCAAGCTACAAGTCGGTTGGATCGGTCAGATATACCAGTCTAATTTTGATGCAAAAGCGAGAGGGGTAGCAACATTTCTTTTGTTTACTCATACTCGATTTAAGATCCTAATGGTAGGTATATTATTGTGGCTGGTACACTGAATTCGAAACCAATAACCTTGGTCAATTTATATGGACCCAACTTCGATGATCTATTATTTTTTCAAAGGGTATTAAGGCCATACAAGTGTTATTGTTGGAGGTGACTTTAACTGTACGTTAGATCCTCTTTTACATAATCAGCTATCAAGGTCACTTCAACAATAAAATGCTAGTGTCTGTCTAAATACATTGATGACAAACCTTAACATTGTCAATATTTGAAGACTAACTCACCCAATAGATAGAATAATCCCTTTCTTTTTGTCAGTTCATAAATCATATTCAAGTTTTTTTTAAATTGTTGGACTCCAAACTAATTTCAGCAGCTGCGTCGGGCACCTATCACCCTATTCTAATTATGGACCGCTCTCCTCTCCATGGTGCTGAAACTCGAAAATGTGCTACAGGTCGGCGACCGTGGCACTTAGATGCACACCTGTTGAAAGATGAGACTATTTGTCAGTATTTGAAGGAGCAGATTTCCTTTTTCCTCTGAGCTAACGACATGGGGGATGTTGACGACTCCACCCTTTGGGAATCTCTAAAGGCTGTGATTAGAGGTTACATTATTTCTTATACATCAGAGAGGAAGAAACGCGCCAATACTAGGATGAGAGAAATAAAAAAGGGTTAAGGGATTATAAGAACGTTTTTCAGACTAATTCCTCGAATGCAGTCCTTGAGAAGATCACAAAGTTGAAATATGAATAAAATACCATCCTTTCGAAACGGATGGGCTCTTTACTTGCTAGAATGCAACAAAGTTGTTTTGAACTGGGTGACAAACCACATAAATTATTAGCAAGACAGCTCAGTCATGTACAGGCATCTAGAGCTTTTCACAAAATAAAAGACACAAAGGGTAAAATAGTAACAGATCCACAGAATATTAACCGCAGAATATTAATAAATGCTTTGCGTAGTTTTAATCAGAGCTATATCAATCAAAATGTGATGCTACTGATCCACAAACTATGGAACGCTTTCTCACTGAATGTGAACTTCCTAAACTAGACAGGGGGGTAGCTGCTGCACTCGATGCTGGGATAACTTTAGAGGAAATTAACACAGTGATAACACAATTTCCAAACAGCAAGGCCCCTGGGCCCGATGGATATGTAATAGAATTCTATAAGAAGTATTATGCAAGTCTAGCTCCACTTATGTTGCGAATGTTTAAACATTCCAAAGACAATGCCAAACTCCCGCAAACACTGTATGAGGCTACAATGGCACCGATTTTGAAAAAAAGATAGATTCCATGGAGATGTCATCTTATCACCACACTCTTTTGGAGAGATTGGAAACTCAAATTGGTCTACACGGACAAGTTCTGGCCCGGTTTAGATCTTATCTGTTGGAAAGATATCAGTTTGTCTCTCGGGATGGTTTGTCCTCAAATCAACTGTAAATTTCGGTGTTCCTCAAGGCTCTATTTTAGGACCACTATTGTTTTCACTATATATTTTACCTCTTGGTGATGTCATTCGGAAACATAAGGTTAACCTGGAAGCCTGTGTTTCAGACATAAGGATGTGGTTGGCGGCAAATGTTCTACTTTTAAACTCGGACAAAACAGAAATGAAATGCTTGTTCTAGGTTCCAAGAAACAGAGGGCCAAAAAAAGCGAATTGATGCCAATATCACGGACTGTGGATATGCAATATCTACCCCATTTAGAACAGTGATGGACAAGTTCACAAGCATTGGCATTGTAGTGATAAGAGAACTTGATCAGCTATTGAAAGTGAAATGGGACATGCAAATTTATCAGCTTAAATAAAATATATTGATTTTTGGAAAACTCTGCCTGTCTCCTTGGTTGGTCGTATAAACGTTATTAAAATGGTTATCCTACCCAGGTTTCTTTACCTCTTCCAATGTCTACCCAATTTCATACCACAAAGCTATTTTAAGAAACTGGATTCAATAGTAACTCCATTTTTATGGGATAACCTTGCAGCAAGAATTTCAAGGAAGCATTTATGCAAGTACAAGATAGAGGGGGGCTATGGCCTTCCTCACTTTAAACTGTATTATTGGGCTGTTAATTTTAACATTGTGTCTTCCTGTTGCGAAAGTTTACCTGGGATGCGACACAATGATGGTTTTTGATTGAGCAGGCCCTACAACAACCTACAGTTGTTGTAGATGTAGCTATAGTTGTCGTAGGAGGTTCAGTTGTGGTCGTTCTAGTAGAAGCTGCAGTTGTGTAAACTGCAGTTGTGTAAACTGCAGTTGTGGTCAGAACTCCAATGATAATCCACCATAAAAACACTGTGGTTTATGAGATGAATGGTTAATTTGTTTATTGTGCACAATATCATTATTTCCAAGATTACCCTTCATCAACATGGTGCAGGTTTTTACATCTTTATTATATACAATAAACAATTATAATTCCTAGCTACATAAATTAAATACTGAAATGATTCCAATTATTGTTAATAATATTACCTATAATACCTTATTGAGATTACCACACCTGAGTTGCATTTTTTACAGTAGTGTGGTAATATAATTCAACTAATAGATGTTACAGCAGTGTGATAATGTAATTTTCTGTAGTCACTTTTCAATGGTACATTAGAGAGAGAGCATCATTGAAAGTGAAAAAGGGCAATTGCAAAGTTCTTTATTATTAAATATGTAATTTAAGTATAACTCTGACTGGTGTGTAGTTTGTAACTCTCCTCATTTGGTAAAGCAGAAAAATACCACGACACTTGTTAAGCAAATATATGCACTTGAACTCATTTTGTTGTGCCAGATCAAGAGGTGTGAATAATTATGATGCAAGACATCTCATTGAATAAAGGCTTTCAAGGGTGTGAATCATTTCACAATAGCCACTATAACTGCTGTGAACATGGATTTATTCACCGTAGTAAAATTACAGAGTAAAATCCAGTAGCATTGCATTTTTCCATGAGAAATCAGCCTATTACTGCATCACGTCAATCATGTTGCTTCATAAAAGAGGAAAAGTCACTTCAAATTTTCAAATGGTCTGCCAGCGCCCAGCAATTAATTCTGAATTCTATACATATTCTGTGAAAGTAATTGGTGTAGTTCATCAAAGTGGATGTTTTTTCAAATATAAAATATAATACATAAAATATATTATATTCCACATTAGCTTTGCAATTTTTCAAGAGAAATCAGCATTTTAATGCTTAAAAAACATAAGTAATTTTGGCTATCAAAAGTTTACCAATCAATTTCTATATTCTTCAAAAGATGAGAAAAATAAGAAACCTGCACACTGCTCTTGCTAATATCACTGCTCTGTATTAAGCTTTACATATCGGCCTCAAGGCCATGTTCAGAACTTTTTAAATTTGCTCCACCCACATCCGTTCAATGCATTGAATGGGATTGAAGTTTAAGGAAAACAAGCATGTTAGCAAAAATAACAATGTGCATTTCATAATTATTCTTATAATTCTAATAAAGTGTGTACATAAAATGTATTAAACAAGACTGTGAAGCCACAATGAGGACATCGACCTATCAAGGAAGTTGTCATAAATCATTGGGTACTGAACAACAAAACCGTAGTGATCTGAAGTGGCAGCATTAACTCATGTTCACATTTACATAACATGCATGGGCATTTCATATGTGGAGGGTGAAAATCCTAAAACATTCTCTTTTGCTCAGAGTATAATTTATATCAACTCCCTGGTCTGATATTTTGACTTTCTCTATGCCTCAAAATTTAAAAGTAGAAATGTCATGTTTTTGGTCATTAAAATGTACTGTGACTGGATAATCCTTGTTGTTTCTCCTGATTGAACTTTTATGTTCACTAATTCTCTGTTTGAGAATGTTGTAAAATCTCTATTTAATCCATTTTGAATTCAGGCTGTAACACAACAAAATGTGGAATAAGTCAAGAGGTATGAATACCTTCTGAAGGCACTGTAAATCATGTAACTGTTACTTTAAAAAAAAGGAAGTAATTTAAAGTTTTCAAATGGTCTGCCAGCAACTCATTCGGAATCCTATCCATATTCTGTGACAGAATAGTAGGTGTACTTCATCAAAAGTGTAATGGTGATCACATATAACACATACATAATAACCATAAGTTTCAATGTTTTTGCCTTGCATTATCAATTTGTGATTTTTATCCTTTCTTTTAAGACCATTTTACCTTGTATGTATGTATTTCTATGTTTTGTACAGTGTGCAATTTAATTTAAAAAATGTTATCAAACCTTTCCATTTATATATTCCATTATTGAGTAAAGATTAATACTTACCTACAGCAAACACTTCAATGCCAGCCACCTATTTCTGTCATTTCTCCAAATATCAATTGAGGAAGGTCTTGTTTGGTTAAAGACAATCACAATATCTAGCTTATATCTACTCTAAAATCTCATTATCTTTCTAGTTCTGTTAACCATTTCAAGCTTTTTTTAAATGTATTTTTAATTTCACCTTTATTTAACCAAGTAGGCCGATTAAGAACAAGTTCTCATTTACAACTGAGACCTGGTCAAGATAAAGCAAAGCAGTACGACAAAAACAACAGAGTTACACACGGGACAAACAAACTTACAATCAATAACACAATACAAACAACACAATCAATAACACAACACAAACTTACAATCAATAATAGAAAAATCGATGTACAGTGTGTGCAAATGTAGTAAGATTAGGGAGGTAAGGCAATAAATAGGCCATAGAGGCGAAATAACTACAATGTAGCATTAACACTGGAGTGATAGAGGTGCAGATGATGATGTGCAAGTAGAGATAATGGGTGCAAAAGAGGAACACAAAATAGCAACAAAAATATATATATAAATAACAATATTGGGTTGAGGTAGCTTACAATTGTTGATACAGTAGGCATACTGTCATGAAAATGTATTTCTAGTTTATATTACTATAGGGCTGGTTTGATGCCACAAATTGTCTGTCTTTCAGGTGACATAATATTTTGGGAGGCACCAAAGATAATAAGATAAAGGTGACGAAAAAGGGAGGGACAGAGAAATGCATGTCAGAGTTACTTAGCTTAAACAAATATATATCCCCAGGTACTGACGTGGTATGGAAAACTGGTTAGGTGTTCTGACAAAATGTGGGATGGACAAAAAATTATTGAAAGAAAGGGAGGGGAAAAGAATCTGTTTGAGAGTATAATAACAGTTATGTACTGACCTTGTTTTATTGTAAACTGTTTAGGTGACAAATACAATTAGCCAGAAATGTGCTTCATTGTACTTAATTGACTTCACTTTGGAGCCATTCATTTATTTTAGTCAATGGCTGTAAGGGTTTTCTGGTGAAAGAGAAGCGGACCAAAAAGCAGCATGGTGGTTATTCATGTTCTTTAATTTATAAAGAAACTACACATGAGATAACTAACAAAAACAACAAACGTGAGAAACCCTAAAACAGTCCTATCTGGTGCAAACACAGAGACAGGAACAATCACCCACAAACACACAGTGAAACCCAGGCTACCTAAGTATGATTCTCAATCAGAGACAACTAATGACACCTGCCTCTGATTGAGAACCATACTAGGCCGAAACATAGAAATTCCCAAAACCTAGAAAAACAAACATAGACTGCCCACCCAACTCACGCCCTGACCATACTAAATAAATACAAAACAAAGGAAATAAAGGTCAGAACGTGACAGTACCCCCAAGGTGCGGACTCCGGCCGCAAAACCTTGACCTATAGGGGTGGGTCTGGGTGGCGTCTGTCCATGGTGGCGGCTCTGGCGCGGGACGCGGACCCCACTTCACCATTGTCTTAGTCCGCTTTATTGTCCGCCTCCGTGGCTTTTTCTAACCATGGGCCAGCCCCACTGGACAGAGGGGCAGAAGCTATTGACAGGCGGGACACTCCGGCAGCGGCGCCGGACAGGCGGGACTGGAGCTGCCACCGGAGGGCTGGTGTGTGGAGGTGGCACTGGATGGACCGGACCGTGAAGGCGTACTGGAGATCTTGAGAGCAGGGCTGGCACTAAACCGCCCTGGCTGGATCTTCACCCTAGCCCGGCAGATGTGGGAAGCTGGGATGTAGCGCACCGGACTAAGCACGCGTACTGGAGACACCGTGCGAACCACCGCATAACACAGTGCCTGACCAGCACCACTCTCGCCACGGTTAGCACTGCTAGGAGCACTGTAGTGCTGAGATGGCACAGGACGTGCAAGGCTAGGGAGATGCACAGGAGGCCTGGTGCGTGAGGCTGGCACAGTCCTCACCAGACAACTAGCACGCACCTCAGGACGAGTATAGAGAGCTGACCCAGGTGTCATCAAATCCTCGACACGCTCCGTTGGGCGAATTCCGTGTCTCATGGACCAACTCCCTCATATCTCTCTCCTCCAATCTCCCCATTAACTCCTTCACAGTCTCTGCTTCGCTCACCTCCAACACCAGCTCTGGTTCTGAGCTCCTCCTTGGCTCCTCACGATAAGCGGGGGGAGTTGGCTCAGGTCTGACTCCTCACACTAATGTAAGCAGTCATCCTTTTTCTATTTAACAGTCCTACACACACATGTGCTACTTCCCATATATTTTTACACAACATTTATTTTAAAGGTAGATTCAGTTTATAAATATCTAACAAAAGTGATTGTTGTAATCAACTTGTAACTATGATTGAGGGTCACAATGACCCCACATGGTGAGCCCAACATTGGAGGAAATGATCTTGGATTTCTGATTTCTAGTTTTACGTGGAGTTGGACTTCATTAATTGTATTAATAAAAATAATATATTTGAATGGACTACATCTCAGTGCTAGAGGTGTCACTACACAAACCCTGGCTCGAATCCAGGCTGTATCACAACCGGACGTATTTGGGAGTTCCATGGGAAGGCGTACAATTGTCCCAGCGTCGTCCGGGTTTGGCCGGGGGTAGGCCAACGTTGTAAAGAAGAATTTGTTCTTAACTGACATGCCTAGTTAAATAAAGGTACAAAATATATATACTGTATATACATTCATAACTATTATAACACATTTCATCAGCATCATTTATGAGTTATTTGTTAAACATAAGTCCCCTCGAAAAGCTCTTTATATATCAGTACAAATAACATTTGTATTTCTTCTGTCACAGTACCCAACCCTCTGACATACGATTCACACAACAGTCTGGAAGCGCCAGGTAAGTCTCAGAGCAGTACCCAGGTAGCAATTTAGGGGTTTATGTGCCTTGCTCAATACCACAAAGGCAGAAGGGTTGGAACCAGACCTGGCTGAAAATAATATATTTCAAATATTCTAACGCACTGTGGTCGGTGATTGAGCTTGACCGGCACAATGGAAATATTGTAGTAGTCATATAAGAGCAAACCCCATCTTTCTGGCACTCACTCCAGAAAGGCTCAATACTATTTGAACCCAGGTCAGAGCAATTGATGTTATTGTAACGTGTTTGAGTAACTTTGCCTGATACCTGAAGACATGTATTAGATCAAATCAATCACACTTCATTTATAAAACCCTTTTCACATCAGTGATGGTCAGGAATAGCTTTACTAAACCCCATCCAGCCAGAAGCTTATGCCTTGGCTTTAGCTCAGCAAAGACTAATACAGCCTTGTGGTGCACAGGACTAATCCAGTCAGTAACACCAGCAACAATACTGTTCACAATACTGATTTAAAATCATTTTAACTTCTAACTTAATAATTACTTACTGGAATTAAAAAATAACTAATGAAGGTTCCTTGTGAATGATGTTAAAATATGAAGGTTGTTATGCATGATAGTTTTAACATTCACAAAGTGTTACACAAACTATTTATTTACGCAATTTGGGCGAGGAGCTTCATTCTAACCAGCAGCATGTGGGGTATCACTTGTGAACATGTACATTCCTGGGTGTGATGCCTGACTCAACATGTCTAATTGTTACTGTCTCAAGCCTTCTTGAATAATCAGGACTGACTGCCATGAATGTATGCATGTGTTTTTCAGTTATACCTGCTAGGTGCAAAAACACATCACAGGTTTTAGAGAGTATGTTTATCGTCAAAGGTGTGATTTTCTTTTAGGGTGTGACTGGCTTTAAGACTCATTTTCCACCCGCCTATTCACGGAGACAGTGCTGTGAGTGCAGCTCTGTTCAGCTCAGCAATGTGAAAAAGCCCTTTATAGGTTTACAACTTTTGCCCATCCAAAATTGGAGTCATAATCATATACAAAATATGATATATACAGGATATACAAGATGTTTCATGTTAAACTTAACCAGTCAAGTGCATATATAACCTTTATTTATACTATTCAACTAACGAAATTGGCCTGATGCATTCCTTTACACCTCTGTGACGTGGATTATTTTCATATAACTCCAACCTGTTAATACAATGGCTACTTGCTATAGTAACTAAACTAACACATGAACTGGTATAAATGTTTTCAGTTTAGAGAAAACGTATTGTCATCTTGCAGAGGGAAAAATACCCAGTCAGAGCGTGTTGGCAAGTTGCTTCGTGGTTCAGTCTTTAGATCAGTGATTTGTTTTAGCACATATCCCAACTAATGACTTGCATTGACCCAATCGTAACAACTTATACACTGTTCTGTGACTAGCCACACCCTAAGAAATCATGGTTGATTAAACACTGGTCTGGTTTGTCATTAGATGACATATCATAAAATGGCATGTTTTTAGGAGTTGTATCACTCCCTGACGTCTCCTGACGTCTCGTATGACGTTTAAGGTGTTTGAGTTTCTTTGGAATCTGTTCTATAACATCCATAACAAGGACATCCTCCCTTGTTAGATGGTATTAGTGCTTAGTTTATAATATCATTTAGTAGATTATTTTATCAAAAGAAACATACAGTAGAGCATGCATGCATTTTTGTGTGGATCACTCCAGTAGGAACCAAACCAACAACAGTGACATTGCAAGCGCCTGCACTCTACGTAATGGTACAGGATGGAACTTTGAAAACTTGTAATGCTAATTTTCATAAATTCAGACATGTAAGAATGCATTTTCTATGTTTGTTGTCTGGGCCTATACAGTGAGGTCAAAAAGTATTGGGACAGTGACAATTTTGTTGTTTTGGCTCTGTATTCCAACATTTTGGATATGAAATTATACAATGACTGAGGTTAGGGAAGGTTTCATTTGAATGTATTTTTATATCGATATTGGAGTGTCTGATTAGAAATTACAGCACTTTTTGTACATAGTCCACCCCTTTTTAGGGAACCAAAAGTATTGGGGAAAATTCACTTATGTGTATTAAAGTAGTACAAAGGTAAGTATTTGGTCCCATATTCATTGCACGCAATGACTACATCAAGCTTGTTACTCTACACATTTGTTGGATGCATTTGCTGTTTGTTTTGGTTGTGTTTACAGATTATTATTATTTATTATCTGTAACTTTCTCACTTATCATTATTCACGAT
>NW_027039416.1:60486-63036 GCF_034236695.1 Oncorhynchus nerka | reverse complement strand
CTATGGTAACATCAGGTCTTTAACCTCTTATTAAAGCCGTTGAGATGGTAACATCAGGTCTTTTACCTCTTATTAAACAGAGATGGTAACATCAGGTCTTTTACCTCTTATTAAACAGAAAACATCAGGTTGAGATGGTAACATCAGGTCTTTAACCTCTTATTAAACAGTTGAGATGGTAACATCAGGTCTTTAACCTCTTATTAAACATCAGGTCTTTTACCTCTTATTAAACAGAGATGGTAACATCAGGTCTTTAACCTCTTATTAAACAGAGATGGTAACATCAGGTCTTTAACCTCTTATTAAAGCCGTTGAGATGGTAACATCAGGTCTTTTACCTCTTATTAAACAGAGATGGTAACATCAGGTCTTTAACCTCTTATTAAACAGAGATGGTAACATCAGGTCTTTAACCTCTTATTAAACAGAGATGGTAACATCAGGTCTTTTACCTCTTATTAAACACAGATGGTAACATCAGGTCTTTAACCTCTTATTAAAGCCGTTGAGATGGTAACATCAGGTCTTTAACCTCTTATTAAACAGAGATGGTAACATCAGGTCTTTAACCTCTTATTAAACAGAGATGGTAACATCAGGTCTTTAACCTCTTATTAAACACAGATGGTAACATCAGGTCTTTAACCTCTTATTAAACACAGATGGTAACATCAGGTCTTTTACCTCTTATTAAACAGAGATGGTAACATCAGGTCTTTAACCTCTTATTAAACACAGATGGTAACATCAGGTCTTTAACCTCTTATTAAAAGCACAGATGGTAACATCAGGTCTTTTACCTCTTATTAAACAGAGATGGTAACATCAGGTCTTTAACCTCTTAACATCAGGTCTTTAACCTCTTATTAAAGCTGTTGAGATGGTAACATCAGGTCTTTTACCTCTTATTAAACAGAGATGGTAACATCAGGTCTTTAACCTCTTATTAAACACAGATGGTAACATCAGGTCTTTAACCTCTTATTAAACAGAGATGGTAACATCAGGTCTTTAACCTCTTATTAAACACAGATGGTAACATCAGGTCTTTAACCTCTTATTAAAGCTGTTGAGATGGTAACATCAGGTCTTTAACCTCTTATTAAACACAGATGGTAACATCAGGTCTTTAACCTCTTATTAAAGCCGTTGAGATGGTAACATCAGGTCTTTTACCTCTTATTAAACAGAGATGGTAACATCAGGTCTTTAACCTCTTATTAAACAGAGATGGTAACATCAGGTCTTTAACCTCTTATTAAACAGAGATGGTAACATCAGGTCTTTAACCTCTTATTAAAGCTGTTGAGATGGTAACATCAGGTCTTTAACCTCTTATTAAACAGAGATGGTAACATCAGGTCTTTAACCTCTTATTAAACAGAGATGGTAACATCAGGTCTTTTACCTCTTATTAAACAGAGATGGTAACATCAGGTCTTTAACCTCTTATTAAACAGAGATGGTAACATCAGGTCTTTATAACCTCTTATTAAACACAGATGGTAACATCAGGTCTTTAACCTCTTATTAAACAGAGATGGTAACATCAGGTCTTTAACCTCTTATTAAACACAGATGGTAACATCAGGTCTTTAACCTCTTATTAAACAGAGATGGTGACATCAGGTCTTTTACCTCTTATTAAAGCCGTTGGTAACATCAGGTCTTTTACCTCTTATTAAACACAGATGGTAACATCAGGTCTTTTACCTCTTATTAAACACAGATGGTAACATCAGGTCTTTATACCTCTTATTAAATGGTAACATCAGTTGAGATGGTAACATCAGGTCTTTTACCTCTTATTAAACAGAGATGGTAACATCAGGTCTTTAACCTCTTATTAAAGCCGCTCTTGAGATGGTAACATCAGGTCTTTTACCTCTTATTAAACAGAGATGGTAACATCAGGTGTTTAACCTCTTATTAAACAGAGATGGTAACATCAGGTCTTTAACCTCTTATTGAAGCTGTTGAGATGATAACATCAGGTCTTTTACCTCTTATTAAACACAGATGGTAACATCAGGTCTTTAACCTCTTATTAAACACAGATGGTAACATCAGGTCTTTAACCTCTTATTAAACAGAGATGGTAACATCAGGTCTTTAACCTCTTATTAAAGCAGAGATGGTAACATCAGGTCTTTACCTCTTATTAAACACAGATGGTAACATCAGGTCTTTAACCTCTTATTAAACAGAGATGGTAACATCAGGTCTTTAACCTCTTATTAAACAGAGATGGTAACATCAGGTCTTTAACCTCTTATTAAAGCCGTTGAGATGGTAACATCAGGTCTTTTACCTCTTATTAAACAGAGATGGTAACATCAGGTCTTTAACCTCTTATTAAAGCATCAGTCTTTATAACCTCTTATTAAACAGAGATGGTAACATCAGGTCTTTAACCTCTTATTAAAGCCGTTGAGATGGTAACATCAGGTCTTTTACCTCTTATTAAACAGAGATGGTAACATCAGGTCTTTAACCTCTTATTAAACAGAGATGGTAACATCAGGTCTTTAACCTCTTATTAAACAG
>NW_027039416.1:0-59986 GCF_034236695.1 Oncorhynchus nerka | reverse complement strand
CTCTTATTAAACAGAGATGGTGACATCAGGTCTTTATAACCTCTTATTAAACAGAGATGGTGACATCAGGTCTTTATAACCTCTTATTAAACAGAGATGGTGACATCAGGTCTTTAACCTCTTATTAAACAGAGATGGTGACATCAGGTCTTTATAACCTCTTATTAAACAGAGATGGTAACATCAGGTCTTTATAACCTCTTATTAAACAGAGATGGTGACATCAGGTCTTTATAACCTCTTATTAAACAGAGATGGTGACATCAGGTCTTTATAACCTCTTATTAAACAGAGATGGTAACATCAGGTCTTTATAACCTCTTATTAAACAGAGATGGTGACATCAGGTCTTTAACCTCTTATTAAACAGAGATGGTAACATCAGGTCTTTAACCTCTTATTAAAGCTGTTGAGATGGTAACATCAGGTCTTTTACCTCTTATTAAACAGAGATGGTAACATCAGGTCTTTTACCTCTTATTAAACACAGATGGTAACATCAGGTCTTTAACCTCTTATTAAACAGAGATGGTAACATCAGGTCTTTAACCTCTTATTGAAGCTGTTGAGATGGTAACATCAGGTCTTTAACCTCTTATTAAACACAGATGGTAACATCAGGTCTTTAACCTCTTATTAAACAGAGATGGTAACATCAGGTCTTTTACCTCTTATTAAACAGAGATGGTAACATCAGGTCTTTAACCTCTTATTAAAGCTGTTGAGATGGTAACATCAGGTCTTTATAACCTCTTATTAAACAGAGATGGTAACATCAGGTCTTTATAACCTCTTATTAAACAGAGATGGTAACATCAGGTCTTTATAACCTCTTATTAAACAGAGATGGTAACATCAGGTCTTTAACCTCTTATTAAAGCTGTTGAGATGGTAACATCAGGTCTTTTACCTCTTATTAAACAGAGATGGTAACATCAGGTGTTTAACCTCTTATTAAACAGAGATGGTAACATCAGGTCTTTAACCTCTTATTAAACAGAGATGGTAACATCAGGTCTTTTACCTCTTATTAAACAGAGATGGTAACATCAGGTGTTTAACCTCTTATTAAACAGAGATGGTAACATCAGGTCTTTTACCTCTAATTAAACAGAGATGGTAACATCAGGTCTTTAACCTCTTATTGAAGCTGTTGAGATGGTAACATCAGGTCTTTAACCTCTTATTGAAGCCGTTGAGATGGTAACATCAGGTCTTTAACCTCTTATTAAACAGAGATGGTAACATCAGGTCTTTTACCTCTTATTAAACACAGATGGTAACATCAGGTCTTTTACCTCTTATTAAACAGAGATGGTAACATCAGGTCTTTTACCTCTTATTAAACAGAGATGGTAACATCAGGTCTTTATAACCTCTTATTAAACAGAGATGGTGACATCAGGTCTTTATAACCTCTTATTAAACAGAGATGGTAACATCAGGTCTTTAACCTCTTATTGAAGCCGTTGAGATGGTAACATCAGGTCTTTAACCTCTTATTAAACAGAGATGGTAACATCAGGTCTTTATAACCTCTTATTAAACAGTTATCATTTGAGTCAATTGGAGGTGTACCTGTGGATGTATTTCAAGGCCTACCTTCAAACTCACTGCCTCTCAAGTATAAACACCATGGGACCACGCAGCCGTCATACCGCTCAGGTAGGAGACTCGTTCTGTCTCCTAGAGATGAACGTATTTTGGTGCGAAAAGTGCAAATCAATCCCAGAACAACAGCAATGGGCCTTGTGAAGATGCTGGAGGAAACAGCTACAAAAGTATCTACATCTAGAGTAAAACGAGTCCTATATCGACATAACCTGAAAGGTCGCTCAGCAAGGAAGAAGCCACTGTTAATCCACTAACGGTCCTTATGTAGCCAAACGTAGCTGCTGCTCATGTTGGTATCTGTACTGATGATGCAAAAGCCAAGACAGGGAGACATAGTGGAGTGGTAACGTGCATGCAAGCAGTTGCTCCCGACACCACTTGGGTCACTGCATCATCTCCCTAGAGGCTCTTGGGTACACTGCAGCATCCACCTAGAGGCTCTTGGGTACACTGCAGCATCCACCTAGAGGCTCTTGGGTAGACTGCAGCATCCACAGAGAGGCTCTTGGATACACTGCAGCATCCACCGAGAGGCTCTTGGGTACACTGCAGCATCCACCTAGAGGCTCTTGGGTAGACTGCAGCATCCACCTAGAGGCTCTTGGGTACACTGCAGCATCCACCGAGAGGCTCTTGGGTACACTGCAGCATCCACGAGAGGCTCTTGGGTAGACTACAGCATCCACCGAGAGGCTCTTGGGTACACTGCAGCATCCACTGAGAGGCTCTTGGGTACACTGCAGCATCCACCTAGAGGCTCTTGGGTACACTGCAGCATCCACTGAGAGGCTCTTGGGTAAACTGCAGCATCCACCGAGAGGCTCTTGGGTAGACTACAGCATCCACCTAGAGGCTCTTGGGTAGACTGCAGTATCCACCTAGAGGCTCTTGGGTACACTGCAGCATCCACCGAGAGGCTCTTGGGTACACTGCAGTATCCACCTAGAGGCTCTTGGGTACACTGCAGCATCCACCGAGAGGCTCTTGGGTACACTGCTGCATCCACCTAGAGGCTCTTGGGTAGACTGCAGCATCCACTGAGAGGCTCTTGGGTACACTGCAGCATCCACTGAGAAGCTCTTGGGTAGACTGCAGCATCCACCTAGAGGCTCTTGGGTACACTACAGCATCCACCGAGAGGCTCTTGGGTAGACTGCAGCATCCACCTAGAGGCTCTTGGGTACACTGCAGCATCCACCGAGAGGCTCTTGGGTACACTACAGCATCCACCGAGAGGCTCTTGGGTACACTGCAGCATCCCCCTAGAGGCTCTTGGGTACACTGCAGCATCCACCGAGAGGCTCTTGGGTACACTGCAGCATCCCCCTAGAGGCTCTTGGGTACACTGCAGCATCCACCGAGAGGCTCTTGGGTACACTGCAGCATCCACCGAGAGGCTCTTGGGTACACTGCAGCATCCACCGAGAGGCTCTTGGGTAGACTGCAGCATCCACCTAGAGGCTCTTGGGTACACTGCAGCATCCACCGAGAGGCTCTTGGGTACACTACAGCATCCACCGAGAGGCTCTTGGGTACACTGCAGCATCCCCCTAGAGGCTCTTGGGTACACTGCAGCATCCACCGAGAGGCTCTTGGGTAGACTGCAGCATCCACCTAGAGGCTCTTGGGTACACTGCAGCATCCACCGAGAGGCTCTTGGGTACACTGCAGCATCCCCCTAGAGGCTCTTGGGTACACTGCAGCATCCCCCTAGAGGCTCTTGGGTACACTGCAGCATCCACCGAGAGGCTCTTGGGTACACTGCAGCATCCACCGAGAGGCTCTTGGGTACACTGCAGCATCCACCGAGAGGCTCTTGGGTAGACTGCAGCATCCACCTAGAGGCTCTTGGGTACACTGCAGCATCCACCGAGAGGCTCTTGGGTAGACTGCAGCATCCACCTAGAGGCTCTTGGGTAGACTGCAGCATCCACAGAGAGGCTCTTGGGTAGACTGCAGCATCCACAGAGAGGCTCTTGTGTCACTGCAGCATCCACAGAGAGGCACTTGTGTCACTGCAGCATCCACAGAGAGGCACTTGTGTCACTGCAGCATCCACCGAGAGGCTCTTGCTGCCAACATACAGAAGTGAGCTGGTTATCAAGGGGCAAAATATTGACCCGTTTTTTATTTTTATTAAGAGACGAGCTTAAAGTTTTCTTTGCTGACCATAATTTTCACTTGTCTGAACGCTTGCATGATGACGAGTTTCTCACACGACAGGCGAGGATGTTTTTACTCGCCTGAATGATCTGAATCTAGGATTACAGGGACTCTCCTCAACTATATTCAATGTGCGGGACAAAATTGAGGCTATGATTAAGAAGTTGGAGCTCCCCTCAGTCTGCATTAACAAGAACAACACACAGGTTGGAGCTCTTCTCTGTCTGCATTAACAAGAACAACACACAGGTTGGAGCTCTTCTCTGTCTGCATTAACAAGGACAACACACAGGTTGGAGCCCCTCTCTGTCTGCATTAACAAGGACAACACACAGGTTGGAGCCCCTCTCTGTCTGCATTAACAAGGACAACACACAGGTTGGAGCTCTTCTCTGTCTGCATTAACAAGGACAACACACAGGTTGGAGCTCTTCTCTGTCTGCATTAACAAGAACAACACACAGGTTGGAGGAGCTCTTCTCTGTCTGCATTAACAAGGACAACACACAGGTTGGAGCTCTTCTCTGTCTGCATTAACAAGAACAACACACAGGTTGGAGGAGCTCTTCTCTGTCTGCATTAACAAGGACAACGCACAGGTTGGAGCTCTTCTCTGTCTGCATTAACAAGGACAACGCACAGGTTGGAGCTCTTCTCTGTCTGCATTAACAAGGACAACACACAGGTTGGAGCTCTTCTCTGTCTGCATTAACAAGGACAACACACAGGTTGGAGCTCTTCTCTGTCTGCATTAACAAGGACAACACACAGGTTGGAGCCCCTCTCTGTCTGCATTAACAAGGACAACACACAGGTTGGAGCCCCTCTCTGTCTGCATTATCAAGGACAACACACAGGTTGGAGCCCCTCTCTGTCTGCATTATCAAGGACATCACACAGGTTGGAGCTCTTCTCTGTCTGCATTAACAAGGACATCACACAGGTTGGAGCCCCTCTCTGTCTGCATTAACAAGGACAACACACAGGTTGGAGCTCTTCTCTGTCTGCATTAACAAGGACAACACACAGGTTGGAGCTCTTTTCTGTCTGCATTAACAAGGACAACACACAGGTTGGAGCTCTTCTCTGTCTGCATTAACAAGGACAACACACAGGTTGGAGCCCCTCTCTGTCTGCATTATCAAGG
This sequence comes from Oncorhynchus nerka, assembly GCF_034236695.1. NCBI lineage: Eukaryota > Metazoa > Chordata > Actinopteri > Salmoniformes > Salmonidae > Oncorhynchus > Oncorhynchus nerka. Next base: position 55,062 of record NW_027039416.1, on the reverse strand, counting down.
ACATCACACAGGTTGGAGCTCTTCTCTGTCTGCATTAACAAGGACATCACACAGGTTGGAGCCCCTCTCTGTCTGCATTAACAAGGACAACACACAGGTTGGAGCTCTTCTCTGTCTGCATTAACAAGGACAACACACAGGTTGGAGCTCTTTTCTGTCTGCATTAACAAGGACAACACACAGGTTGGAGCTCTTCTCTGTCTGCATTAACGAGGACAACACACAGGTTGGAGCTCTTCTCTGTCTGCATTAACAAGGACAACACACAGGTTGGAGCTCTTCTCTGTCTGCACTCACAAGGACAACACACAGGTTGGAGCTCTTCTCTGTCTGCATTAACAAGGACAACACACAGGTTGGAGCTCTTCTCTGTCTGCATTAACAAGGACAACACACAGGTTGGAGCTCTTCTCTGTCTGCATTAACAAGGTCAACACACAGGTCTTTCCATCATAGTATGATTTTTTGTGTGTAAATGAACTCAATCTTACGGACAATGTCAAATGTGATATGGCGAAGCACCTGAGTGAGCTGGGTGTGCAATTACGCAAGTACTTTCCCGAAACGGATGACACAAACAACTGGATTCGTTGTCCCTTTCATGCCCTGCCTCCAGTCCACTTACCGATATCTGAACAAGAGAGCCTCATTGAAATTGCTACAAGTGGTTCTGTGAAAATTGTATTGAATCAGAAGCCACTGCCAGATTTCTGGATTGGGCTGCGCTCAGAGTATCCTGCCCTGGCAAATCGCACTGTTAAGACACTGATGCACTTTGTAACCACGTACCTATGTGAGAGTGGATTCCCGGCCTTCACTAGCATGAAAACTAAATACAGGCACAGACTGTGTGGAAAATGATTTAAGACTGAGACTCTCTCCAATACAACCCAACATTGCAGAGTTATGAGCATCATTTCAAGCACACCCTTCTCATTAAAACCTGTTTGGGATAGGGGGCTGCATTTTCACGTTCGGATGAAAAGCGTGCCCAGAGTAAACTTCCTGCTACTCAGGCCCAGAAGCTAATATATGCATATTATTAGTAGATGTGGGTAGAAAACACTCTGAAGTTTCTAAAACTGTTTGAATGATGTCTGTGAGTATAACAGAACTCATATGGCAGGCAAAAACCTGAGAAACAATCCAACTAGGAAGTGGGAAATCTGAGGTTTGTAGTTTTTCAACACATTACCTATCGAATATACAGTGTCTATGGGGTCATATTGCACTTCCTAAGGCTTCCACTAGATGTCAACAGTCTTTAGAACCTTGTTTGAGGCTTCTACTGTGAAGTGGGGGAAATGAGAGCTGATTGAGTCAGAGGTCTGGCAGAAGGCCATGAGCTGATCACGCTCCAACTCTCCTGTTGGAACATAATTGAAGATTTATGTTAAAAACATCCTAAAGATTGATTCTATACATCGTTTGACATGTTTCTACGAACTGTAACATACATTTTTGAACTTTGTCTCATTGCCGTCTGTGTGGTGAGGGCCGCCCCCAGGTGGTAAGGGCCGCCCCCAGGTGGTGAGGGTCGCCCCCAGGTGGTGAGGGTCGTCCCCAGGTGGTGATGGGTGGTAAGGGCCGCCCCCAGGTGGTGAGGGTCGCCCCCAGGTGGTGAGGGCCGCCCCCAGGTGGTGAGGGAATCAGGCTTCCCACCGGCGTGTCATCAGCAGACTTGATGATGTCATTGGAGTCGTGAGGCCACACAGTCGTGGGAGACAAGGAGTATAGAAGGGGACTAAGCACTAAGCACACACCCCTGCGTGGCCTCCGTGTTGAGGATCAGCATGGCGGAGGTGTTGCTACCTACTCTTACCACCTGGGGGCGACCCTTACCACCTGGGGGCGGCCCTCACCACCTGGGGGCGGCCCTCACCACCTGGGGGCGGCCCTCACCGCCTGGGGGCGGCCCTCACCACCTGGGGGCGGCCCTTACCACCTGGGGGCGGCCCTCACCACCTGGGGGCGACCCTCACCACCTGGGGGCGGCCCTCACCACCTGGGGACGGCTCGTCAGGAAGTCCAGGATCCAGTTACAGAGGGAGGTGTCCCAGGGTCCCCAGCTTGATGAGCATTACACACACACACACACACACACACACACACACACACACACACACTCTCTGTCTCTGCTGAGGGCTATGGGCACACACACACACACACTCTTTCTGCTGAGGTTTATAGACACACACACACACACACTTTCTCTGCTGAGGTTTATAGACACACACACACACACACACACACACACACACACACACACACACACACACACACACACACAGCTGAGGCTTATGGACACACACACACACTCTCTCTGCTGAGGTTTATGGACACAGACACACACACACACACTCTCTCTCTGCTGAGGTTAATGGACACACACACACACACACATACTGCTGAGGTCTATGGACACACACACACACTCTCTCTCTCTCTCTCCTGAGGTTTGGTTGTAATGTTGAGCATCAGCTAGATTCATGCAAGCATTGAGAAGGGCAGAGGGAGAGGATTTGAGTGAAAGAGTGTTGCAAATCCACATACTAAGTTAGGAAACTTTGTTATCATCTTAATAGAGTCAAGATGATCTATTTCACTTGCTTTGGCAATATAAACATATGTTTCCCATGTAAATAAAGCCCTTAAATTAAATTAAAAATGATGTTGTTCATTGTCACATGATGTGGTGAAAGACAAAATCTACACCCCACACCCTCTCTCACCCCCCCCTCTCTCCCTCTTTCCCTCTCCCTCTCTCTCTCTCTCTCCCTCTCTCTCTCTCCTCCTCTCTCTCTCTCTCTCTAACAGACACACAACACGGCCCCTCCTCTTCCCTCCTCATAATATTCACATATTTCCAACAGATGTGGCGCTACCACAAACACTTCAAAGTGGCTCCCCTCAGACCGGCCCAGATCCTGACGCCAACAGTAAATGTCCTGCACATGCTACACGCACACACACACACACACACACACACACACACACACACACACACACACACACACACACATACACATACACACATACACATACACACACATACACACACACACACACACACACACACATACACACACACACACACACACACACACACACACATACACACACACACATACACATACACACACACACACACACATGCTACACACACACACACACACACACATGCTACACACACACACACACATGCTACACACACACACACACACATGCTACACACACACACACACACACACACTACACACGCTGGAAAATATGAAACATCTCAAACTGAAGAACAGACAACAGACCAAGCTCTTTATTGATCCTACATGATTGAGGGAAAATTGCAACAAAATAACTATCTCCCGTTTCCCAGTGGCCTATGCAGGCCAGACGCTAGTCCTTTAAACAGCATCGTTATGTATTGAAGCTGGTCATTATGTATTGAAGCTGGTCGTTATGTATTGAAGCTGGTCATTATGTATTGAAGCTGGTCGTTATGTATTGAAGCTGGTCATTGTGTATTGAAGCTGGTCATTATGTATTGAAGCTGGTCATTAGCTGGTCATTGTGTATTGAAGCTGGTCATTATGTATTGAAGCTGGTCATTATGTATTGAAGCTGGTCATTGTGTATTGAAGCTGGTCGTTATGTATTGAAGCTGGTCATTATGTATTGAAGCTGGTCATTGTGTATTGAAGCTGGTCGTTATGTATTGAAGCTGGTCGTTATGTATTGAAGCTGGTCATTATGTATTGAAGCTGGTCATTATGTATTGAAGCTGGTCGTTATGTATTGAAGCTGGTCGTTATGTATTGAAGCTGGTCATTGTGTATTGAAGCTGGTCATTGTGTATTGAAGCTGGTCGTTGTGTATTGAAGCTGGTCATTGTGTATTGAAGCTGGTCATTGTGTATTGAAGCTGGTCGTTGTGTATTGAAGCTGGTCATTGTGTATTGAAGCTGGTCGTTATGTATTGAAGCTGGTCATTGTGTATTGAAGCTGGTCATTATGTATTGAAGCTGGTCGTTATGTATTGAAGCTGGTCATTATGTATTGAAGCTGGTCATTATGTATTGAAGCTGGTCGTTATGTATTGAAGCTGGTCATTATGTATTGAAGCTGGTCATTATGTATTGAAGCTGGTCATTATGTATTGAAGCTGGTCATTATGTATTGAAGCTGGTCATTATGTATTGAAGCTGGTCATTATGTATTGAAGCTGGTCATTGTGTATTGAAGCTGGTCATTATGTATTGAAGCTGGTCATTGTGTATTGAAGCTGGTCATTGTGTATTGAAGCTGGTCATTGTGTATTGAAGCTGGTCATTATGTATTGAAGCTGGTCATTGTGTATTGAAGCTGGTCATTATGTATTGAAGCTGGTCATTATGTATTGAAGATGGGCATTATGTTTTGAAGCTGGTCGTATTGAAGCTGGTCGATATCATTATCATATTTCCCAGCATGCTCTACTGCAGGTCGATTTTTTTGTTGTTGATTGTTTTTAATATCTGTGTTCTTGCATTGATTGGATAATCTTATGCTTCACAAAGATAGATAACATCATTATTTTATAAACTCATCCCAAACAGTTAGTTATATTTATTTATTATTATTATTTATTTATATTTATTGCACCCGTTACTGAAATGGTTGTTCCGTTTAAATTGTTTAGGGAGTCTTCTTCTCAACTCTCCAAACCCCGACAGTCATTCTGAATGCAGGTTGCGGGTGAATAAAATCCTAAATGTTATGCTAATTCTGGCTGGATTCCAATAGGAATTACACATCACTTCAAGCCAGCATAATGTAACTTGCAAGCCTGATGTGGCCTGTAAACCAGGAGTTTCCTAACACCACTGTGTTAGGGTAAAACTAGGCCATCAAAGTAAAGCCTTATGATAGATGTATTGTATTGTCATAATGTTTCATTTTAATGACAACATTCGCCTAAGTACTCACTTGGTGAAAGCTAAAGGCCTTTAAAATGAAGGAATGTAAATAACCATGTCACTAACAAATACAGTCATGGGGTGCACTCTACATTTCACTCGAAAAGGAAAGGCACCAAGGGAAATATGCAAATGACTCTTTACCACCATACAGTGTTAAAAACAAAACAGTCCAAAAAGTTACTGTTCATTTCTTACACTGAGAAAGTGTAACAACGTCGGCACTAAATCAGTTTTTTAGAGTATTACTCTACAGTAGAGCTACGCAAACGTCATCATCATGTTCATTTGGACCCTTTAGGAGTTGAATGGGGAACACTGCAACAGAGTTAAATCTATAACCCTGTCAATAGTGTTATTTTAACACCAGCACAGTGGGACTCATATGTTCACTGACAATAGTCTACATTTAACACTTTAAGAGTTAAATGTACACCATTGATTTAGCCGTGTGTTAAATTGAAGCTGGTTATTGAAGTGTTGGAGTGAATTGAAGTGTTAAACCCCGCAGAGTCGATGTCCTTGCCCTCGTGGACATGGGATTAGCATAATAAAATCCCCATAAAAATCTGTCTGTTTAAACTAGAGATATCTGCATGGGCTATCGTCTCAAACAACTGCATCCGTAGATGTCGGACTTCTGCATCTGCGGTGAAAGTTGGCAGAACTTCAGCGGTGTTTGTCAGACCAGTCTTCTCACAAAAATGTCTGTGGCATCCAAATGGTTTGGCCTACAAACTATTACGACCCCTCTATGGAAAGATGAAACTCCAAATGGTTTGGCCTACAAACTATTACGACCCCTCTATGGAAAGATGAAACTCCAAATGGTTTGGCCTACAAACTATTACGACCCCTCTATGGAAAGATGAAACTCCAAATGGTTTGGCCTACAAACTATTACGACCCCTCTATAGAAAGATGAAACTCCAAATGGTTTGGCCTACAAACTATTACGACCCCTCTATGGAAAGATGAAACTCCAAATGGTTTGGCCTACAAACTATTACGACCCCTCTATGGAAAGATGAAACTCCAAATGGTTTGGCCTACAAACTCTTACGACCCCTCTATGGAAAGATGAAACTCCAAATGGTTTGGCCTACAAACTATTACGACCCCTCTATGGAAAGATGAAACTCCAAATGGTTTGGCCTACAAACTATTACGACCCCTCTCCAAATGGAAAGATGAAACTCCAAATGGTTTGGCCTACAAACTATTACGACCCCTCTATGGAAAGATGAAACTCCAAATGGTTTGGCCTACAAACTATTACGACCCCTCTATGGAAAGATGAAACTCCAAATGGTTTGGCCTACAAACTATTACGACCCCTCTATGGAAAGATGAAACTCCAAATGGTTTGGCCTACAAACTATTACGACCCCTCTATGGAAAGATGAAACTCCAAATGGTTTGGCCTACAAACTCTTACGACCCCTCTATGGAAAGATGAAACTCCAAATGGTTTGGCCTACAAACTATTACGACCCCTCTATGGAAAGATGAAACTCTAAATGGTTTGGCCTACAAACTATTACGACCCCTCTATGGAAAGATGAAACTCCAAATGGTTTGGCCTACAAACTATTACGACCCCTCTATGGAAAGATGAAACTCCAAATGGTTTGGCCTACAAACTATTACGACCCCTCTATGGAAAGATGAAACTCCAAATGGTTTGGCCTACAAACTATTACGACCCCTCTATGGAAAGATGAAACTCCAAATGGTTTGGCCTACAAACTCTTACGACCCCTCTATGGAAAGATGAAACTCCAAATGGTTTGGCCTACAAACTATTACGACCCCTCTATGGAAAGATGAAACTCCAAATGGTTTGGCCTACAAACTATTACGACCCCTCTATGGAAAAGAAACTCCAAATACAAAACTCTATGGAAAGATGAAACTCCAAATGGTTTGGCCTACAAACTATTACGACCCCTCTATGGAAAGATGAAACTCCAAATGGTTTGGCCTACAAACTCTTACGACCCCTCTATGGAAAGATGAAACTCCAAATGGTTTGGCCTACAAACTATTACGACCCCTCTATGGAAAGATGAAACTCCAAATGGTTTGGCCTACAAACTATTACGACCCCTCTATGGAAAGATGAAACTCCAAATGGTTTGGCCTACAAACTATTACGACCCCTCTATGGAAAGATGAAACTCCAAATGGTTTGGCCTACAAACTATTACGACCCCTCTATGGAAAGATGAAACTCCAAATGGTTTGGCCTACAAACTATTACGACCCCTCTATGGAAAGATGAAACTCCAAATGGTTTGGCCTACAAACTATTACGACCCCTCTATGGAAAGATGAAACTCCAAATGGTTTGGCCTACAAACTATGGAAAGATGAAACTCCAAATGGTTTGGACCCCTCTATGGAAAGATGAAACTCCAAATGGTTTGGCCTACAAACTCTTACGACCCCTCTATGGAAAGATGAAACTCCAAATGGTTTGGCCTACAAACTATTACGACCCCTCTATGGAAAGATGAAACTCCAAATGGTTTGGCCTACAAACTATTACGACCCCTCTATGGAAAGATGAATCTCCAAATGGTTTGGCCTACAAACTATTACGACCCCTCTATGGAAAGATGAAACTCCAAATGGTTTGGCCTACAAACTCTTACGACCCCTCTATGGAAAGATGAAACTCCAAATGGTTTGGTCTACAAACTATTACGACCCCTCTATGGAAAGATGAAACTCCAAATGGTTTGGCCTACAAACTATTACGACCCCTCTATGGAAAGATGAAACTCCAAATGGTTTGGTCTACAAACTGAAACTCCAAATGGTTTGGCCTACTTACGACCCTCTATGGAAAGATGAAACTCCAAATGGTTTGGCCTACAAACTCTTACGACCCCTCTATGGAAAGATGAAACTCCAAATGGTTTGGCCTACAAACTATTACGACCCCTCTATGGAAAGATGAAACTCCAAATGGTTTGGCCTACAAACTCCAAATTACAAACTTACCCCTCTATGGAAAGATGAAACTCCAAATGGTTTGGCCTACAAACTATTACGACGACCCTCTATGGAAAGATGAAACTCCAAATGGTTTGGCCTACAAACTATTACGACCCCTCTATGGAAAGATGAAACTCCAAATGGTTTGGCCTACAAACTATTACGACCCCTCTATGGAAAGATGAAACTCCAAATGGTTTGGCCTACAAACTATTACGACCCCTCTATGGAAAGATGAAACTCCAAATGGTTTGGTCTACAAACTCTTACGACCCCTCTATGGAAAGATGAAACTCCAAATGGTTTGGCCTACAAACTATTACGACCCCTCTATGGAAAGATGAAACTCCAAATGGTTTGGCCTACAAACTATTACGACCCCTCTATGGAAAGATGAAACTCCAAATGGTTTGGCCTACAAACTATTACGACCCCTCTATGGAAAGATGAAACTCCAAATGGTTTGGCCTACAAACTCTTACGACCCCTCTATGGAAAGATGAAACTCCAAATGGTTTGGCCTACAAACTATTACGACCCCTCTATGGAAAGATGAAACTCCAAATGGTTTGGCCTACAAACTATTACGACCCCTCTATGGAAAGATGAAACTCCAAATGGTTTGGCCTACAAACTATTACGACCCCTCTATGGAAAGATGAAACTCCAAATGGTTTGGCCTACAAACTATTACGACCCCTCTATGGAAAGATGAAACTCCAAATGGTTTGGCCTACAAACTATTACGACCCCTCTATGGAAAGATGAAACTCCAAATGGTTTGGCCTACAAACTGAAATTACTACAAACTATTCGACCCCTCTATGGAAAGATGAAACTCCAAATGGTTTGGCCTACAAACTATTACGACCCCTCTATGGAAAGATGAAACTCCAAATGGTTTGGCCTACAAACTATTACGACCCCTCTATGGAAAGATGAAACTCCAAATGGTTTGGCCTACAAACTATTACGACCCCTCTATGGAAAGATGAAACTCCAAATGGTTTGGCCTACAAACTATTACGACCCCTCTATGGAAAGATGAAACTCCAAATGGTTTGGCCTACAAACTATTACGACCCCTCTATGGAAAGATGAAACTCCAAATGGTTTGGCCTACAAACTATTACGACCCCTCTATGGAAAGATGAAACTCCAAATGGTTTGGCCTACAAACAAACTATGGAAAGATGAAACTCCAAATGGTTTGGCCTACAAACTATTACGAGCCCCTCTATGGAAAGATGAAACTCCAAATGGTTTGGCCTACAAACTATTCTGGAAAGATACGACCCCTCTATGGAAAGATGAAACTCCAAATGGTTTGGCCTACAAACTATTACGACCCCTCTATGGAAAGATGAAACTCCAAATGGTTTGGCCTACAAACTATTACGACCCCTCTATGGAAAGATGAAACTCCAAATGGTTTGGCCTACAAACTATTACTACAAACCCCTCTATGGAAAGATGAAACTCCAAATGGTTTGGCCTACAAACTATTACGACCCCTCTATGGAAAGATGAAACTCCAAATGGTTTGGCCTACAAACTATTACGACCCCTCTATGGAAAGATGAAACTCCAAATGGTTTGGCCTACAAACTATTACGACCCCTCTATGGAAAGATGAAACTCCAAATGGTTTGGCCTACAAACTATTACGACCCCTCTATGGAAAGATGAAACTCCAAATGGTTTGGCCTACAAACTGAAACTCCAAACGACGGCCCCTCTATTACGACCCCTCTATGGAAAGATGAAACTCCAAATGGTTTGGCCTACAAACTATTACGACCCCTCTATGGAAAGATGAAACTCCAAATGGTTTGGCCTACAAACTATTACGACCCCTCTATGGAAAGATGAAACTCCAAATGGTTTGGCCTACAAACTATTACGACCCCTCTATGGAAAGATGAAACTCCAAATGGTTTGGCCTACAAACTCTTACGACCCCTCTATGGAAAGATGAAACTCCAAATGGTTTGGCCTACAAACTATTACGACCCCTCTATGGAAAGATGAAACTCCAAATGGTTTGGCCTACAAACAAACTATTACGACCCCTCTATGGAAAGATGAAACTCCAAATGGTTTGGCCTACAAACTATTACGACCCCTCTATGGAAAGATGAAACTCCAAATGGTTTGGCCTACAAACTATTACGACCCCTCTATGGAAAGATGAAACTCCAAATGGTTTGGCCTACAAACTATTACGACCCCTCTATGGAAAGATGAAACTCCAAATGGTTTGGCCTACAAACTATTACGACCCCTCTATGGAAAGATGAAACTCCAAATGGTTTGGCCTACAAACTATGGAAAGATGAAACTCCAAATGGTTTGGCCTACAAACTATTACGACCCCTCTATGGAAAGATGAAACTCCAAATGGTTTGGCCTACAAACTATTACGACCCCTCTATGGAAAGATGAAACTCCAAATGGTTTGGCCTACAAACTCTTACGACCCCTCTATGGAAAGATGAAACTCCAAATGGTTTGGCCTACAAACTATTACGACCCCCTCTATGGAAAGATGAAACTCCAAATGGTTTGGCCTACAAACTATTACTCCAAACCCCCTCTATGGAAAGATGAAACTCCAAATGGTTTGGCCTACAAACTATTACGACCCCTCTATGGAAAGATGAAACTCCAAATGGTTTGGCCTACAAACTATTACGACCCCTCTATGGAAAGATGAAACTCCAAATGGTTTGGCCTACAAACTATTACGAACTCTTACGACCCCTCTATGGAAAGATGAAACTCCAAATGGTTTGGCCTACAAACTATTACGACCCCTCTATGGAAAGATGAAACTCCAAATGGTTTGGCCTACAAACTATTACGACCCCTCTATGGAAAGATGAAACTCCAAATGGTTTGGCCTACAAACTATTACGACCCCTCTATGGAAAGATGAAACTCCAAATGGTTTGGCCTACAAACTATTACGACCCCTCTATGGAAAGATGAAACTCCAAATGGTTTGGCCTACAAACAAACCCCTCTATGGAAAGATGAAACTCCAAATGGTTTGGCCTACAAACTATTACGACCCCTCTATGGAAAGATGAAACTCCAAATGGTTTGGCCTACAAACTATTAAGACCCCTCTATGGAAAGATGAAACTCCAAATGGTTTGGCCTACAAACTATTACGACCCCTCTATGGAAAGATGAAACTCCAAATGGTTTGGCCTACAAACTATTACGACCCTCTATGGAAAGATGAAACTCCAAATGGTTTGGCCTACAAACTCTTACGACCCCTCTATGGAAAGATGAAACTCCAAATGGTTTGGCCTACAAACTATTACGACCCCTCTATGGAAAGATGAAACTCCAAATGGTTTGGCCTACAAACTATTACGACCCCTCTATGGAAAGATGAAACTCCAAATGGTTTGGCCTACAAACTATTACGACCCCTCTATGGAAAGATGAAACTCCAAATGGTTTGGCCTACAAACTATTACGACCCCTCTATGGAAAGATGAAACTCCAAATGGTTTGGCCTACAAACTATTACGACCCCTCTATGGAAAGATGAAACTCCAAATGGTTTGGCCTACAAACTATTACGACCCCTCTATGGAAAGATGAAACTCCAAATGGTTTGGCCTACAAACTATTACGACCCCTCTATGGAAAGATGAAACTCCAAATGGTTTGGAAAAATGAAACTCCAAATGGTTTGGCCTACAAACTATTACGACCCCTCTATGGAAAGATGAAACTCCAAATGGTTTGGCCTACAAACTATTACGACCCCTCTATGGAAAGATGAAACTCCAAATGGTTTGGCCTACAAACTATTACGACCCCTCTATGGAAAGATGAAACTCCAAAATGGTTTGGATGAAACTCCAAATACAAACTATTAAGACCCCTCTATGGAAAGATGAAACTCCAAATGGTTTGGCCTACAAACTATTACGACCCTCTATGGAAAGATGAAACTCCAAATGGTTTGGCCTACAAACTATTACGACCCCTCTATGGAAAGATGAAACTCCAAATGGTTTGGCCTACAAACTATTACGACCCCTCTATGGAAAGATGAAACTCCAAATGGTTTGGCCTACAAACTATTACGACCCCTCTATGGAAAGATGAAACTCCAAATGGTTTGGCCTACAAACTATTACGACCCCTCTATGGAAAGATGAAACTCCAAATGGTTTGGCCTACAAACTATTACGACCCCTCTATGGAAAGATGAAACTCCAAATGGTTTGGCCTACAAACTATTACGACCCCTCTATGGAAAGATGAAACTCCAAATGGTTTGGCCTACAAACTATTACGACCCCTCTATGGAAAGATGAAACTCCAAATGGTTTGGCTATGGAAAGATGAAACAAACTATTACGACCCTCTATGGAAAGATGAAACTCCAAATGGTTTGGCCTACAAACTATTACGACCCCTCTATGGAAAGATGAAACTCCAAATGGTTTGGCCTACAAACTATTACGACCCCTCTATGGAAAGATGAAACTCCAAATGGTTTGGCCTACAAACTCTTACGACCCCTCTATGGAAAGATGAAACTCCAAATGGTTTGGCCTACAAACTATTACGACCCCTCTATGGAAAGATGAAACTCCAAATGGTTTGGCCTACAAACTATTACGACCCCTCTATGGAAAGATGAAACTCCAAATGGTTTGGCCTACAAACTATTACGACCCCTCTATGGAAAGATGAAACTCCAAATGGTTTGGCCTACAAACTATTACGACCCCTCTATGGAAAGATGAAACTCCAAATGGTTTGGCCTACAAACTATTACGACCCCTCTATGGAAAGATGAAACTCCAAATGGTTTGGCCTACAAACTATTACGACCCCTCTATGGAAAGATGAAACTCCAAATGGTTTGGCCTACAAACTATTACGACCCCTCTATGGAAAGATGAAACTCCAAATGGTTTGGCCTACAAACTATTACGACCCCTCTATGGAAAGATGAAACTCCAAATGGTTTGGCCTACAAACTATGGTTTTACGACCCCTCTATGGAAAGATGAAACTCCAAATGGTTTGGCCTACAAACTATTACGACCCCTCTATGGAAAGATGAAACTCCAAATGGTTTGGCCTACAAACTATTACGACCCCTCTATGGAAAGATGAAACTCCAAATGGTTTGGCCTACAAACTATTACGACCCCTCTATGGAAAGATGAAACTCCAAATGGTTTGGCCTACAAACAAACTCTTACGACCCCTCTATGGAAAGATGAAACTCCAAATGGTTTGGCCTACAAACTCTTACGACCCCTCTATGGAAAGATGAAACTCCAAATGGTTTGGCCTACAAACTATTACGACCCCTCTATGGAAAGATGAAACTCCAAATGGTTTGGCCTACAAACTATTACGACCCCTCTATGGAAAGATGAATCTCCAAATGGTTTGGCCTACAAACTATTACGACCCCTCTATGGAAAGATGAAACTCCAAATGGTTTGGCCTACAAACTCTATTGAAACTCCAAATGGTTTGGACCCCTCTATGGAAAGATGAAACTCCAAATGGTTTGGTCTACAAACTATTACGACCCCTCTATGGAAAGATGAAACTCCAAATGGTTTGGTCTACAAACTATTACGACCCCTCTATGGAAAGATGAAACTCCAAATGGTTTGGCCTACAAACTATTACGACCCCTCTATGGAAAGATGAAACTCCAAATGGTTTGGTCTACAAACTCTTACGACCCCTCTATGGAAAGATGAAACTCCAAATGGTTTGGCCTACAAACTATTACGACCCCTCTATGGAAAGATGAAACTCCAAATGGTTTGGCCTACAAACTATTACGACCCCTCTATGGAAAGATGAAACTCCAAATGGTTTGGCCTACAAACTATTACGACCCCTCTATGGAAAGATGAAACTCCAAATGGTTTGGCCTACAAACTATTACGACCCCTCTATGGAAAGATGAAACTCCAAATGGTTTGGCCTACAAACTATTACGACCCCTCTATGGAAAGATGAAACTCCAAATGGTTTGGCCTACAAACTATTACGACCCCTCTATGGAAAGATGAAACTCCAAATGGTTTGGCCTACAAACTATTACGACCCTCTATGGAAAGATGAAACTCCAAATGGTTTGGCCTACAAACTATTACGACCCCTCTATGGAAAGATGAAACTCCAAATGGTTTGGCCTACAAACTCTTACGACCCCTCTATGGAAAGATGAAACTCCAAATGGTTTGGCCTACAAACTATTACGACCCCTCTATGGAAAGATGAATCTCCAAATGGTTTGGCCTACAAACTATTACGACCCCTCTATGGAAAGATGAAACTCCAAATGGTTTGGCCTACAAACTATTACGACCCCTCTATGGAAAGATGAAACTCCAAATGGTTTGGCCTACAAACTATTACGACCCCTCTATGGAAAGATGAAACTCCAAATGGTTTGGCCTACAAACTATTACGACCCCTCTATAGAAAGATGAAACTCCAAATGGTTTGGCCTACAAACTATTACGACCCCTCTATGGAAAGATGAAACTCCAAATGGTTTGGCCTACAAACTCTTACGACCCCTCTATGGAAAGATGAAACTCCAAATGGTTTGGCATACAAACTATTACGACCCCTCTATGGAAAGATGAAACTCCAAATGGTTTGGCCTACAAACTATTACGACCCCTCTATGGAAAGATGAAACTCCAAATGGTTTGGTCTACAAACTCTTACGACCCCTCTATGGAAAGATGAAACTCCAAATGGTTTGGCCTACAAACTATTACGACCCCTCTATGGAAAGATGAAACTCCAAATGGTTTGGCCTACAAACTATTACGACCCCTCTATGGAAAGATGAAACTCCAAATGGTTTGGCCTACAAACTATTACGACCCCTCTATGGAAAGATGAAACTCCAAATGGTTTGGCCTACAAACTATTACGACCCCTCTATGGAAAGATGAACCTCCAAATGGTTTGGCCTACAAACTATTACGACCCCTCTATGGAAAGATGAAACTCTCAAGAACATGTTGTTTTGCTCCACAAGCCTGAAGGTAGCCTGGTACCAGTTCAAATCATTTATGGAAGTTAACACTGAGTGTACAAAACATTAAGAACACCAGCTCTGTCCATGACAGACTGACCAGGTGAATCCAGGTGAAAGATTTTTATTTATTCTTTAAAGTCACCTTTATTTAACCAGGTAGGCTAGTTGAGAACAAGTTCTCATTTACAACTGCGACCTGGCCAAGATAAAGCAGAGCAGTGTGACACAACAACAGAGTTACACACGGAATAAACAAACATACAGTCAATAACACAATAGAAAAAAAGAAAGTCTATATACAGTGTGTGTAAATGGCGTGAGGAGGTGAGGCAATAGGCCATAGTAGCGAAGTAATTACAATTTAGAAAAATTACACTGGAGTGACAGATGAGCAGATGGTGATGTGTAAGTAGAAATACTGGGGTGCAAAAGAAAAGTAAATAAAAACAATGTGGGGATGTAGTTGGTGGGCTATTTACAGATGGACTATTTACACATGGACTATGTACAGATGGACTATGTACAGATGGACTATTTACAGATGGACTATTTACAGATGGACTATTTACAGATGGACTATGTACAGATGGACTATGTACAGATGGACTATGTACAGATGGACTATTTACAGATGGACTATGTACAGATGGACTATGTACAGATGGACTATTTACAGATGGACTATGTACAGATGGACTATGTACAGATGAGCTATTTACAGATGGACTATGTACAGATGGACTATGTACAGATGGACTATGTACAGATGGGCTATTTACATGTGCAGCGATCGGTTAGCTGCTCAGGTAGCTGGTGCTTAAAGTTAGTGAGGGAAAATGTCTCCAGCTTCAGAGATTTTTGCAGTTCATTCCAGTCATTGGCAGCAGAGCACTGGAAGGAAAGGAGGCCAAAGGAGTTGTTGGCTTTGGGGGTGACCAGAGAGGTATACCTGCTGGAGTGCGTGCTACGGGTGGATGCTGCTATGGTGACCAGTGAGCTAAGATAAGGCGGGGCTTTACCTAGCATAGACTTATTGATGACCTGAAGCCAGTGGGTTTGGCGACGAATATGTAGCGAGGGCCAGCCAACGAGAGCATACACATTGCAGTGGTGGGTGGTATATGGGGCTTTGGTGACAAAACGGATTGCACTGTGATAGACTGCATCCAGTTTGCTCAGTAGGGTGTTGGAGGCTATTTTGTAAATGACATCGCCGAAGTCAAAGATCAGTAGGATGGTCAGTTTTACGAGGGTATGTTTGGCAGCGTGAGTGAAGGAGGCTTTGTTGTCCAATAGGAAGCTGATTCTAGATTTAATTTTGGATTGGAGAAGTTAAAGATGAGTCTGGAAGGAGAGTTTACCGTCTAACCAGACTCTTAGGTATTTGTAGTTGTCCACATATTCTAAGTCAGAACCGTCCAGAGTAGTGATGCTAGTCGGGTGGGTGGGCAGCGAACGGCTGAAAAGCATGCATTTAGTTTTACTAGCGTTTAAGAGCAGCTGGAGGCCACGGAAGGAGTGTTGTATGGCATTGAAGCTCGTTTGGAGGTTAGTTAACACAGTGTCCAAAGAAGGGCCAGATGTATACAGAATGGTGTCGTCTGTGTAGAGGTGGATCAGAGACTCACCTGCAGCAAGAGCAACATATGATCCCTTATTGATGTGACTTGTTAAATCCACTTCAATCAGTGTAGATGAAGGGGAGGAGACATGTAGATGAAGGGGAGGAGACATGTAGATGAAGGGGAGGAGACAGGTTAAAGAAGGATTTTTAAGCCTTGACACAACTGAGACATGGATTGTGTATGTGTGGAAGTGTTAGATATCACTGCATTGTCGGAACTAGAAGCACAAGCATTTCGCTACACTCGCATTAACATCTGCTAACCATGTGTATGTGACCAATAACATTTGATTTGATTTGTGCCATTCAGAAGGAGAATGGGCAAGACAAAATATTTAAGTGCCTTTGAACGGGGTATGGTAGTAGGTGCCAGGCGCAACGGTTTGTGTCAAGAACTGCTGGGTTTTTCACGCTCAACAGTTTCCTGTGTATCAACAACGGTCCACCACCCAAAGGACATCCAGCCAAGTTGACCCAACTGTGGGGAAGCATTTCTATATTAGGAAGGTGTTCTTAATGTTTTGTCAATCAGTGTATATGGAAGTAGTTAAGTGCCTAAAAAAATGTTGTTTTTAAAAATAATTATTTCTTATATCTCTCAAACATAGGACTGACACTTCAAAACAAAACTCCTTTTATTTATTTTTGGACTATATGTTTTTCCATGTATCTGTTATTCAGATACATGTAAGAATTTGTTCTTAACTGACTTGCCTAGTTAATAAATAAAGGTAAAATAAAAATGTGTTTTTATGGGCTAATAGCAGTAAGGACTATCTGTTATTCAATGTGTTTCTAATAGCAGTAAGGACTATCTGTTATTCAATGTGTTTCTATTGGCTAATAGCAGTAAGGACTATCTGTTATTCAATGTGTTTCTATGGGCTAATAGCAGTAAGGACTATCTGTTATTCAATGTGTTTCTAATAGCAGTAAGGACTATCTGTTATTCAATGTGTTTCTATTGGCTAATAGCAGTAAGGACTATCTGTTATTCAATGTGTTTCTATTGGCTAATAGCAGTAAGGACTATCTGTTATTCAATGTGTTTCTAATAGCAGTAAGGACTATCTGTTATTCAATGTGTTTCTATGGGCTAATAGGAGTAAGGACTATCTGTTATTCAATGTGTTTCTATTGGCTAATAGCAGTAAGGACTATCTGTTATTCAATGTGTTTCTATTGGCTAATAGCAGTAAGGACTATCTGTTATTCAATGTGTTTCTATGGGCTAATAGGAGTAAGGACTATCTGTTATTCAATGTGTTTCTATTGGCTAATAGCAGTAAGGACTATCTGTTATTCAATGTGTTTCTATGGGCTAATAGCAGTAAGGACTATCTGTTATTCAATGTGTTTCTAATAGCAGTAAGGACTATCTGTTATTCAATGTGTTTCTATGGGCTAATAGCAGTAAGGACTATCTGTTATTCAATGTGTTTCTATTGGCTAATAGCAGTAAGGACTATCTGTTATTCAATGTGTTTCTATGGGCTAATAGCAGTAAGGACTATCTGTTATTCAATGTGTTTCTATGGGCTAATAACAGTAAGGCCATGTTTCATCAAATACTTTTTTATATATTTGTTTCATACCTAAAGGGTGCCTAAAATGCCAAATAAAATAGCACAATGATTCTTGTTATGGCCATCTTCAAAGAATTATATATGTTTAGTTTAGTAGAAGCTGGTTGCTATGTGTTACATTGAAGCTGGTTGCTATGTGTTACATTGAAGCTGGTTGCTATGTGTTACATTGAAGCTGGTTGCTATGTGTTACATTGAAGTTGAAGCTGGTTGCTATGTGTTACATTGAAGCTGGTTGTTATGTGTTACATTGAAGCTGGTTGTTATGTGTTACATTGAAGTTGAAGCTGGTTGCTATGTGTTACATTGAAGCTGGTTGCTATATGTTACATTGAAGCTGGTTGCTATGTGTTACATTGAAGCTGGTTGCTATGTGTTACATTGAAGCTGGTTGCTATGTGTTACATTGAAGCTGGTTGTTATGTGTTACATTGAAGCTGGTTGCTATGTGTTACATTGAAGCTGGTTGCTATGTGTTACATTGAAGCTGGTTGCTATGTGTTACATTGAAGCTGGTTGTTATGTGTTACAGTGAAGCTGGGGAGGAAAGTGAGTTAGACTATTTCAATCTCTCAGGACACGACCTGTAGTTTAGGACCTTGACAATAGCGTTGGTCTATATTCTCTTGATAAGTCAAGATGACACGAAATGGATACTGAATCAACGTCTGTTCGCTGGTAGTCGGCCATTTTCCTAGTGATTGATTGTCCCTGAATGTTGAGGGAGGAAGAACTTTGTCTCCCAAAGACCAATTATCATTATGGAGACAATTGTCATGATTTATGATTTATGATTTATGGAGTCATGTGGGTTCTACTTCCTGTGTCTGACATTCTGAGGCATCTCTGACCTTGACGAGAGAGAGAGAGATCAACAAGGGGAACTCAATTTTAACCAGATATCTAATAGGGGTCCAGACAGCTGCATATAATTTGTGGCAACCCTTATAATGAATGGAGGAAGGCATTCAGTACCAGTCAAAAGTTAGGACACACCTACTCATTCAAGGGTTTTTCTTTATTTGGACTATATTCTACTTTGTAGAATAATAGTGAAGACATCAAAACTATGAAATAGCACATATGGAATCATGTAGTAACCAAAAAAGTGTTAAACAAATCCAAATATATTTTAGATTTTAGATTCTTCAAAGTAGCCACCCTTTGCCTTGACAGCTTTGCACACTCTTGGCATTCTCTCAACCAGCTTCACCTGGAATGCTTTTCTAACTGTCTTAAAGGAGTTGCAGGCTGCTTTTCCTTCACTCTGCATCCTTCACTCTGCATGATCTTCATGTCTTAAAGTAATGATGGACTGTCATTTCTCTTTGCTTTTGAGCTGTTCTTGCCATAATATGGACTTGGTATTTTACCAAATAGGGATATCTTCTGTATGCCACCCCTACCTTGTCACAACACAACTTATTGGCTCAAACGCATAAAGAAGGAAAGAAATTCCACAAATGAACTTTTAACAAGGCACACCTGTTAATTGAAATGCATTCCAGGTGACTACCTCAAGACGTTGGTTGAGAGAATGCCAAGAGAAACCAAAGTTGTCATCTAGGAAAAGGGTAGATACTTTGAAGAATCTCAAATATAAAATGTATTTAGATTTTTGGTTACTACATGATTGCATATGCCCATGTTGACTCCATATTTTATGTCTTCACTATTATTCTACAATGTAGAAAATAGTAAAAAATAAATAAAGAGAAACCCCGGAATGAGTAGGTGAGTCCAAACTTTTGAATGGTACTGTGCATATTTCAGCCAGGCCAGGGAGATACGGTTTGTTATCAGAGAAGGCTGGCGGGAGAAGCTGTAGCATCATCATCATCATCATCATCATCATCATCATCATCATCACCCTCTGTTTTGACTGGAGCGAGCTGCTGACTGATATCTCTTTGTTTTACAAACAGAAGAGGCCGGTGGGAGGAGCTATAGGAGGATGGCTCATTGTAATGGCTGGAATGGAATACTTGGAATGGAACCAAACGCATCAAGCACATGGAAACCACATGTTGGACTCCGTTCCATTGATTCCATTCCAGCCATTACAATGAACGCTTGGCCCAGAGTTGTTCCTGGTCATATGGCCCAGAGTTGTTCCTGGTCATATGGCCCAGAGTTGTTCCTGGTCATATGGCCCAGAGTTGTTCCTGGTCACGTGGCCCAGAGTTGTTCCTGGTCATATCATATGGCCCAGAGTTGTTCCTGGTCATATGGCCCAGAGTTGTTCCTGGTCATGTGGCCCAGAGTTGTTCCTGGTCATATCATAAGGCCCAGAGTTGTTCCTGGTCATATCATATGGCCCAGAGTTGTTCCTGGTCATATCATATGGCCCAGAGTTGTTCCTGGTCATGTGGCCCAGAGTTGTTCCTGGTCATATGGCCCAGAGTTGTTCCTGGTCATATGTCCCAGAGTTGTTCCTGATCATGTGGCCCAGAGCTGTTCCTGATCATGTGGCCCAGAGTTGTTCCTGGTCATGTGGCCCAGAGTTGTTCCTGATCATGTGGCCCAGAGTTGTTCCTGATCATGTGGCCCAGAGTTGTTCCTGGTCATGTGGCCCAGAGTTGTTCCTGATCATGTGGCCCAGAGTTGTTCCTGGTCATGTGGCCCAGAGTTGTTCCTGATCATGTGGCCCAGAGTTGTTCCTGATCATGTGGCCCAGAGTTGTTCCTGGTCATGTGGCCCAGAGTTGTTCCTGATCATGTGGCCCAGAGTTGTTCCTGATCATGTGGCCCAGAGTTGTTCCTGATCATCATATGAAATAAGGTTTTTCTCTGTAACTAGTTTCCCAGGCTATCGCTTCTACAGGCAGCTGCTCTGCCCCCATTTCTGCTGGTCAGAAATCCTGCACTGTAAAAGAGCCTGTACAGTTTGTCTCTGGGGGTGTTGCGTCCATAGAATTAGCATGGATTTATTTCTATGGTTATGGCCAGTGAGGTCTGAAATGGTTAGAGGCTTGATCCACTTCACGCATTTTATAGATATCATAACTGACATCGGAAAAGCCACATGTATACAGAACCATGTATAATGGCCATGTTTAAATAATCTACAGCCAACTACAGTTCATAAGGGAGAAAGAGAAGAGGGAATCAGATACTGGAGGGGAACCGCCGCAGAGCAGCCTGGCTGATGGCAATATTACACTAATATAGTCCAGATGTTCATTAAAGGGGTTTTTAAGAGATCTCAGGGTGAGAGGGAGAGCAGGGGAGGGAGTGATGTGGAGAGGCAGCCCAGAAACGAGCTCTGATCCTCGGCTTGGATCGCACCACACAAGGCCCTGGGCAACCAGAGCACCACCAGCAGCCCAATAATAGATATGATCTGACAATAAGGTTCCCTAGCAACCAAGCTGTTTACACAGACAACACTAAACATCAGGACGTAAAGACGTCGCCCCGCTGAGCAGACCTAGCATGCACCGTTACGTTATGAGGCATTTACAATTAATTAACTCTGACAAATATGGGTACAGAACTGAAGGTTCCAGTGGGTACAGAACTGAAGGTTCCAGTGGGTACAGAACTGAAGGTTCCAGTGGGTACAGAACTGTGCCAAACTTTGAACAAATAAATGACGGAAAGAGAAAAAGAGAAGGCCGGATAAAGACAAAAGTTTTTAAAAAGAATTCCAGGTAACTGAAGGTTCCAGTGCTGTTGGTCCCCAGATAACTGAAGGTTCCAGTGCTGTTGGTACCCAGATAACTGAAGGTTCCAGTGCGGAGTGTTGGTCCCCAGATAACTGAAGGTTCCAGTGCTGTTGGTCCCCAGATAACTGAAGGTTCCAGTGCTGTTGGTCCCCAGATAACTGAAGGTTCCAGTGCTGTTGGTCCCCAGATAACTGAAGGTTCCAGTGCTGTTGGTCCCCAGATAACTGAAGGTTCGTAAGCTGTTGGTCCCCAGATAACTGAAGGTTCCAGTGCTGTTGGTCCCCAGGTAACTGAAGGTTCCAGTGCTGTTGGTCCCCAGATAACTGAAGGTTCCAGTGCTGTTGGTCCCCAGATAACTGAAGGTTCCAGTGCTGTTGGTCCCCAGATAACTGAAGGTTCCAGTGCTGTTGGTCCCCAGGTAACTGAAAGTTCCAGTGCTGTTGGTCCCCAGATAACTGAAGGTTCCAGTGCGGAGTGTTGGTCCCCAGATAACTGAAGGTTCCAGTGCTGTTGGTCCCCAGGTAACTGGAGGTTCCAGTGCTGTTGGTCGCCAGATAACTGAAGGTTCCAGTGCTGTTGGTCCCCAGATAACTGAAGGTTCCAGTGCTGTTGGTCCCCAGATAACTGAAGGTTACAGTGCTGTTGGTCCCCAGGTAACTGAAGGTTCCAGTGCTGTTGGTCCCCAGATAACTGAAGGTTCCAGTGCTGTTGGTCCCCAGATAACTGAAGGTTCCAGTGCTGTTGGTCCCCAGGTAACTGGAGGTTCCAGTGCTGTTGGTCGCCAGATAACTGAAGGTTCCAGTGCTGTTGGTCCCCAGATAACTGAAGGTTCCAGTGCTGTTGGTCCCCAGATAACTGAAGGTTCCAGTGCTGTTGGTCCCCAGGTAACTGAAGGTTCCAGTGCTGTTGGTCCCCAGGTAACTGAAAGTTCCAGTGCTGTTGGTCCCCAGATAACTGAAGGTTCCAGTGCTGTTGGTACCCAGATAACTGAAGGTTCCAGTGCTGTTGGTCCCCAGATAACTGAAGGTTCCAGTGCTGTTGGTCCCCAGATAACTGAAGGTTCCAGTGCTGTTGGTCCCCAGATAACTGAAGGTTCCAGTGCTGTTGGTCCCCAGATAACTGAAGGTTCCAGTGCTGTTGGTCCCCAGATAACTGAAGGTTCCAGTGCTGTTGGTCCCCAGATAACTGAAGGTTCGTGTGCTGTTGGTCCCCAGATAACTGAAGGTTCCAGTGCTGTTGGTCCCCAGATAACTGAAGGTTCCAGTGCTGTTGGTCCCCAGATAACTGAAGGTTCCAGTGCGGAGTGTTGGTCCCCAGATAACTGAAGGTTCCAGTGCGGAGTGTTGGTCCCCAGATAACTGAAGGTTCCAGTGCGGAGTGTTGGTCCCCAGATAACTGAAGGTTCCAGTGCGGAGTGTTGGTCCCCAGATAACTGAAGGTTCCAGTGCTGAGTGTTGGTCCCCAGATAACTGAAGGTTCCAGTGCTGAGTGTTGGTCCCCAGATAACTGAAGGTTCCAGTGCTGTTGGTCCCCAGATAACTGAAGGTTCCAGTGCTGTTGGTCCCCAGGTAACTGAATGTTCCAGTGCTGAGTGTTGTTCCCCAGATAACTGAAGGTTCCAGTGCTGTTGGTCCCCAGGTAACTGAAGGTTCCAGTGCTGTTGGTCCCCAGGTAACTGAAGGTTCCAGTGCTGTTGGTCCCCAGGTAACTGAAGGTTCCAGTGCTGTTGGTCCCCAGATAACTGAATGTTCCAGTGCTGTTGGTCCCCAGGTAACTTAAGGTTCCAGTGCTGTTGGTCCCCAGGTAACTGAAGGTTCCAGTGCTGTTGGTCCCCAGGTAACTGAAGGTTCCAGTGCTGTTGGTCCCCAGGTAACTGAAGGTTCCAGTGCTGTTGGTCCCCAGGTAACTGAAGGTTCCAGTGCTGTTGGTCCCCAGGTAACTGAAGGTTCCAGTGCTGTTGGTCCCCAGATAACTGAATGTTCCAGTGCTGTTGTTCCCCAGGTAACTGAAGGTTCCAGTGCTGTTGGTCCCCAGGTAACTGAAGGTTCCAGTGCTGTTGGTCCCCAGGTAACTGAAGGTTCCAGTGCTGTTGGTCCCCAGGTAACTGAAGGTTCCAGTGCTGTTGGTCCCCAGGTAACTGAAGGTTCCAGTGCTGAGTGTTGGTCCCCAGATAACTGAAGGTTCCAGTGCTGAGTGTTGTTCCCCAGATAACTGAAGGTTCCAGTGCTGTTGGTCCCCAGGTAACTGAAGGTTCCAGTGCTGTTGGTCCCCAGGTAACTGAAGGTTCCAGTGCTGTTGGTCCCCAGATAACTGAAGGTTCCAGTGCTGTTGGTCCCCAGGTAACTGAAGGTTCCAGTGCTGTTGGTCCCCAGGTAACTGAAGGTTCCAGTGCTGTTGGTCCCCAGATAACTGAAAGGGGCAGAGGTCAGTGTAAAATGGGGCAGATATTGTGGTGATGCTTTATCTTTAAATACATTACGAAAGTCCTTAATCAGCCTTGACACTTTGAGGAGATAAATAATATCCATAAGACCAGCTGTCTCTCCAGAGAGATGGAGAACCAAATATCAGGAATCTACTGGGTTAGTAATGGACCAGGAATAGATACTCTGGGGTTGGAACAGGGTCCAAGTGTGTTGAGGGTTAGTAATGGACCAGGAATAGATACTCTGGGGTTGGAACAGGGTCCAAGTGTGTTGAGGGTTAGTAATGGACCAGGAATAGATACTCTGGATTGGAACAGGGTCCAAGTGTGTTGAGGTTTAGTAATTGATTGATTGGACTTCTAATTCAGCATGATAGCCATTGGCAGCATTAGCCATCATCTGATCGAATACCTCATACTCTCCACATTAACACTTGTTTAAGGAGGACCACATGGATGGGGAAAGTGTAAACGAGTTTTAGGAGGACCACATGGACGGGGAAAGTGTAAACGAGTTTTAGGAGGACCACATGGACGGGGAAAGTGTAAACGAGTTTTAGGAGGACCACATGGACGGGGAAAGTGTAAACGAGTTTAAGGAGGACCACATGGGCGGGGAAAGTGTAAACGAGTTTAAGGAGGACCACATGGACGGGGAAAGTGTAAACGAGTTTAAGGAGGACCACATGGACGGGGAAAGTGTAAACGAGTTTAAGGAGGACCACATGGACGGGGAAAGTGTAAACGAGTTTAAGGAGGACCACATGGACGGGGAAAGTGTAAACGAGCCTCTGAGGTCAAAGCATGTTCAACACCTCCGTTGAATCACTTTCAGTCTACAGAACACTTCTTTAACTGGAACAAGGGAAAACTAAATGGACGTTTGAATCAAAGACAAATCAACTAAAAGTGAACTTTGTCCGCATCTAGCCTGTGTTTGTCCAATAGTCACCCCAGCATGTTAATGTTGTCCAGACGACACTCTGAGAACTGAGGGATGGCGTTATTAGTAGAATGGAGCTGTCTAAAGCCACGGAGAAATAAATACTTTAATTAAGAACTTTTATGGATCAGTGTCTGTCCCGTGGAAATAAATATAATCTAACTGGTCTATCAGCTCTATTTCTATGCTGGACACTACGGCATAGACACTACATGTGCTATCATGTTCGGGCCATGTGTAAGTTTGGCCATTTGGCCATTTCTGCCTTCATGCGCATTTGTCTATTAGAGTGCATGTGGTTGAGTTCCTCTCTGAGTCAGCTTCATTTGTCTATTAGAGTGCATGTGGTTGAGTTCCTCTCTGAGTCAGCTTCATTTGTCTATTAGAGTGCATGTGGTTGTGTTCCTCTCTGAGTCAGCTTCATTTGTCTATTAGAGTGCATGTGGTTGAGTTCCTCTCTGAGTCAGCTTAATTTGTCTATTAGAGTGCATGTGGTTGTGTTCCTCTCTGAGTCATTTTCATTTGTCTATTAGAGTGCATGTGGTTGAGTTCCTCTCTGAGTCAGCTTCATTTGTCTATTAGAGTGCATGTGGTTGAGTTCCTCTCTGAGTCAGCTTCATTTGTCTATTAGAGTGCATGTGGTTGTGTTCCTCTCTGAGTCAGCTTCATTTGTCTATTAGAGTGCATGTGGTTGTGTTCCTCTCTGAGTCAGCTTCCTTTGTCTATTAGAGTGCATGTGGTTGAGTTCCTCTCTGAGTCAGCTTCATTTGTCTATTAGAGTGCATGTGGTTGAGTTCCTCTCTGAGTCAGCTTCATTTCGTTGACAGGGGAAACTGTACATCTCCTCCCTGAAGGTGTCTTCCAAACCCTCGTCAGTTTACTTGTGGTCAGACAGACATGTCCACTGGATGACGTCCATCCAGCATTAGAAACCAACATAGTTTCCTAAAGTCAACACGCCCTGTTGAACGCAGATGGGAGGCGGTTAGGTTTACGACATATAGTTGGAAATGTCCTCTTCCACAGCCACAACATGTAACTCTTCAGAGAGAGGACTGACAGAGACAGTTAGATAGAACAGAGTACTGTTCCGGATCACTATAACACTGTTTACAGTTGATAGGAAGTCAAAGAGTCATACAATTGAAAAGGAACATTTCAACAATCCACTTGGATAACTTTGTGACTGATGGTAACCTACGGCTCAACTGAGGGCTTCTTTTCATTCACAAGTTAGCGTCATGATGACATGATATCCCCTTTGGCTATTTCTAGCTACTAGCAACCCTCACAGGGCTTCGGGCTTCCATCTGTACACCCTCCTCCCTCTAATCATTAGTCTATCTTCACTTCCCTCTGTTTTCATCCCCTGTCGTCATCCCTCGTTCAGCCCTGTCTTCACCACCAACACCCTCTCTCCATTCCCCGACCCCTGACAAATCAAAACACGATACACCAAAGAGAGAATCAACTTCCTGTTTTTCTGAGACACTAAAAAATATCCCACCCCAGCTAGCACATAACGTTCTGAGAACCTTCTGTTTCTTAGAGCTTGGTGAGAGCGTGGTTGTCCTATGATTAATTTGCGTACAACCTTCTCACAACTTTCTGGGAATGGTGCAGAATAAGTGCTTGGCTTTGGAACATTCTCAGCACATTTAAGGAACTTGACAAAAAAACTTTTAAAAAATGGTATTTCATTACTTTAACAAACGTTTCCTAAAAGATGGCTACATTAAATTACATTTTTGATAATGTTCTAGGAAAGTTCTCCAACTGATTTGACATTGGAAATGTTCTCATAGTTCCGAGAATGTTAATTTCAGTACTTCAGCATAACATTCCCTACAGGTTAACCTGGGGCGGCAGGGTAGCCTTGTGGTTAGAGCGTTGGACTAGTAACCGGAAGGTTCAAACCCCCGAGTTGACAAGGTACAAATCTGTCATTCTGCCCCTGAACAGGCAGTTAACCCACTGTTCCTAGGCCATCATTGAAAATAAGAATTTCTTCTTAACTGACTTGCCTAGTTAAATAAATTAAAACGTTTCCTCGTGGTTCTATTTGACCTTTTACTGCAGTGGGCTAAATCAGGGTCACACAGAGTGTTTCCTGGTAGTTTTAAACACATCTACTTAGAAACAAAAGTACACACATGGTTATGAGCTTCAAAAAAAGAAGACACCTGAACCAGATACAGAGTTTAAATGTATTAAATGTTGAGTTGCATCCCAATATTACACTTTAAATATACATCACAGAAGACTGAAATATAACAAAACTGTTTGACGTAGAAACACCAGATTTTTGGCGGAGTTAAAAAAAAAATTAAAAAGTTGATTAATTATGAAAAATATGACTAACAATCCACCCATGAGGCCATCAGAGGGTGATTTGGTGATCCGACTGCAGGAAACGGCTTCAGTCATGTTCTCAGAACGTTCAGAGAACGTTAAGAAATAACCCACTGGGCACAAACTGGTTAAATCAATGTTGTATCAGGGTCATTTGTCAACATATTTGGATGTGGAATCTACGTAGAAAATACGTTGGATAAAATAAAATAAATGTTAGTGTGATATTTCATACACAGGAATATGTCATCATGGTAGCCAATTTTCAACCTTGTATAAAATATGTTGCATTTGTACCTTTGAAACAACGTTAGATTTTCAACGTAATATTTTTATTTTGTTCGACTCCCGAGTGGCGCAGCGGTCTAAGGCACTGCATCTCAGTGCTAGGGGTGTTACCACAGACCCTGGTTTGATCCCGGGCTGTATCACAACCAACTGTGATCGGGAGTCCCATAGGGCGGCGCACAATTGGCTCAGCATCGTCCAGATTAAGGGAGGGTTTGGCCGGGGTAGGCCATCATTGTAAAATAAGAATTTGTTCTTAACTGACTTGCTTAGTTAAATAAAAAATTATATATTTAAAAAATTGTGAGAATGATTGTTGAGATTTCTCCACTTAATGGTTTAACTGTAGCTAGTCATTCCAACGGGTAGGTTTAACAGAGCTAATGAAATGTAACCATACTTTATCACTCATATACTGTATCAACAATGATGCTATTCAGGCCTATATAGTGTTTGAGAAGTCATCAACTAGGGTTTCAAGCTTTGGATGATTTCAATTGGAATCTACAAGTTACTAAAATGTTGGTTTCACATCTCCATCTCAACCAAAAATCTAAGTTAACAGAATATGACTAAATAATAAAAATCCAAACTGTATTTGAATGCATTTAAAGTTTGATTTTTTAAATTTAGTCCTAAAAAAAGAAACGTTGATTTTTTTGGTTGAAATGGAGATGTGATTCAAACACATTAATGATTCATTTGTTAGACAAACTGGACTTAAAGCCAGACTCCTTCAAATGTTGAGATCTGGCTGTCAACCAAACACAATTCAAGATCACTTTTACAAAACAGTAAATAG
This sequence comes from Oncorhynchus nerka, assembly GCF_034236695.1. Classification (NCBI taxonomy): domain Eukaryota; kingdom Metazoa; phylum Chordata; class Actinopteri; order Salmoniformes; family Salmonidae; genus Oncorhynchus; species Oncorhynchus nerka. The sequence continues at coordinate 26,355 of NW_027039416.1, read as the reverse complement.
ACTATTAACTTGTCGAACAGTTAACGAATAAATATATGTTGGATTCACGTCTTTATCTCAACCACAAATACAATTTAAAAAGAATGCTATTAAGCCAGTGGCTCAGACGGAAAGCATTCAAGCAGTAGATACATCTCCTTTAAATGTTGATACTTGGTTGTGTTGTCAACCAAACACAATTCAACATCACTTTTGTAATCCAGTAAATATCCTAAAGTTTAAGCTATTTTACAAACTAACGTAACAGTATTTATTTAACTTTAAAATAAGTTACACATTCGTGTATTTTCCTTGAACAATAAATGTCTTCTTATGTAATCCTAGAACGTGTGTATGTGTCACGCCCTGATTTAAGTATTTAAGTAATTCTAAGTAATCTACACGCTGCATTTTGGTCCGACTCTCCTTCACCACAAGAGAACCGTTACAGTATGTTCCAGATAGCGTGTTGCAGATAGCGTGTTCCAGATAGCGTGTTCCAGATAGCGTGTTCCAGATAGCGTGTTCCAGATAGCGTGTTCCAGATAGCGTGTTCCAGATAGCGTGTTGCAGATAGCGTGTTCCAGATAGCGTGTTGCAGATAGCGTGTTCCAGATAGCGTGTTCCAGATAGCGTGTTCCAGATAGCGTGTTGCAGATAGCGTGTTCCAGATAGCGTGTTCCAGATAGCGTGTTCCAGATAGCGTGTTGCAGGTCTGTGGAGAGCTTCACCATTACTGTAGTAATCTACGCAGAATCTCAGACAGACCATTTGCACCATTTACTTACATCATCTCAATTGCAATCCAGGTTCTTTGGTTGTGCTATTAGATTAATAACAGTGATGGCACGTTAAGTTGTCGTATAAATGAATACAAAATCTAACATTGTATATCTCATTTGAACTTTGTTGTGGTTTTAAATGGTTGAAAGTACATTGATAACACATTTAGGTGACTAAACCTAAAATCTGACATTGTCCATTGGGTTGTGCTTGTAGATGGTTTAAGGTATAGTAATAAAGTAATACAAATCTGTTGTTCTACCCCTGAACAAGGCAGTTAGCCTAAGAGCAGTGGGTTGTCATTGTAAATAAGAATTTGTTCTTATTTGACTTGCCGAGTTAAAAAATATATATTTAATGTATTTTTAACCTAATTCTCCATGGTGAAATGATGTGGTGTTCACAGTGGGAATGTTCTTCTGTGGGAATTTCAGTACATAATGTTTCCTCATCAGGTTTCCTCATGGTTCTATATGAAGTCATGTTCTAGAACGTTCAGAGAATGTTAAGAAACAATGTTCTTCTGTGGGAATTTCAGTACATAATGTTTCCTCATCAGGTTTCCTCATGGTTCTATATGAAGTCATGTTCTAGAACGTTCAGAGAATGTTCAGAAACAATGTTCTTCTGTGGGAATTTCAGTACATAATGTTTCCTCATCAGGTTTCCTCATGGTTCTATATGAAGTCATGTTCTAGAACGTTCAGAGAATGTTCAGAAACAATGTTCTTCTGTGGGAATTTCAGTACATAATGTTTCCTCATCAGGTTTCCTCATGGTTCTATATGAAGTCATGTTCTAGAACGTTCAGAGAATGTTAAGAAACAATGTTCCGCTGTGGGAATTTCAGTACATAATGTTTCCTCATCAGGTTTCCTCATGGTTCTATATGAAGTCATGTTCTAGAACGTTCAGAGAATGTTAAGAAACAATGTTCTTCTGTGGGAATTTCAGTACATAATGTTTCCTCATCAGGTTTCCTCATGGTTCTATATGAAGTCATGTTCTAGAACGTTCAGAGAATGTTAAGAAACAATGTTCCGCTGTGGGAATTTCAGTACATAATGTTTCCTCATCAGGTTTCCTCATGGTTCTATATGAAGTCATGTTCTAGAACGTTCAGAGAATGTTCAGAAACAATGTTCTTCTGTGGGAATTTCAGTACATAATGTTTCCTCATCAGGTTTCCTCATGGTTCTATATGAAGTCATGTTCTAGAACGTTCAGAGAATGTTAAGAAACAATGTTCTTCTGTGGCAATTTCAGAAAACTTTAGAATTGTATTCAAAAACATTATCATTCCGTTCTCAGAACATTAAGAAAACTTTCCATAAAAACCACAAGAAAACATTAGTAACATTCAAAGAATGTTGTAAGAATGTTATTTAAAAACACTTACATTCCGTTCTCTGGCGTCAACAAAACTGTCTCTATCACGCTAGCTCCATCCTGGTGGCTCAGTGGGAAACATGGCACGCTAGCTCCATCCTGGTGGCTCAGTGGGAAACATGGCACGCTAGCTCCATCCTGGTGGCTCAGTGGGAAACATGGCACGCTAGCTCCATCCTGGTGGCTCAGTGGGAAACATGGCACGCTAGCTCCATCCTGGTGGCTCAGTGGGAAACATGGCACGCTAGCTCCATCCTGGTGGCTCAGTGGGAAACATGGCACGCTAGCTCCATCCTGGTGGCTCAGTGGGAAACATGGCACGCTAGCTCCATCCTGGTGGCTCAGTGGGAAACATGGCACGCTAGCTCCATCCTGGTGGCTCAGTGGGAAACATGGCACGCTAGCTCCATCCTGGTGGCTCAGTGGGAAACATGGCACGCTAGCTCCATCCTGGTGGCTCAGTGGGAAACATGGCACGCTAGCTCCATCCTGGTGGCTCAGTGGGAAACATGGCACGCTAGCTCCATCCTGGTGGCTCAGTGGGAAACATGGCACGCTAGCTCCATCCTGGTGGCTCAGTGGGAAACATGGCACGCTAGCTCCATCCTGGTGGCTCAGTGGGAAACATGGCACGCTAGCTCCATCCTGGTGGCGCAGTGGACTGGTTCCATGGATAAAGAACAGAAGATCATAGATTCAAATATCACTGACTCTGTGTCACAGTAAAACAATACATGTGTTTGCACGATTAATGCAACCGAAGCAGTGTTATTACAAGTCTTATTGAAACATTTAGAGGAAGTTTTTCAAAAATATTCAAATAAACATTTGATTCAAAACATTTCCAACATTTCGAAAACGTGCACAGAATGTTATTTAATTACCTTCAAATAACAAATATTTTCTCTTAGAACATTTTTAAAATCTCTCAGTCAACTTTTAGGGAACCACAGTAAAACGTTCTCAGAACCTCCCTGGAACAATAGTAAAACGCTCTCAGAACCTCCCTGGAACAATAGTAAAACCTTCCCAGAACCTCCCTGGAACAATAGTAAAACATTCTCAGAATCTCCCTGGAACCACAGTAAAACGTTCTCAGAACCTCCCTGGAACAATAGTAAACGTTCTCAGAACCTCCCTGGAACCATAGTAAAACGTTCTCAGAACCTCCCTGGAACCATAGTAAAACGTTCTCAGAACCTCCCTGGAACCATTGTAAAACTTTCCTAGCATCTCCCTGGAACAATCGTAAAATGTTCTCAGAACCTCCCTGGAACAATAGTAAAATGTTCTCAGAACCTCCCTGGAACAATAGTAAAACATTCTCAGAACCTCCCTGGAACCACAGTAAAACATTCTCAGAACCTCCCTGGAACAAAAGTAAACGTTCTCAGAACCTCCCTGGAACAATAGTAAAACGTTCTCAGAACCTCCCTGGAACCATAGTAAAACGTTCTCAGAACCTCCCTGGAACAATAGTAAAACGTTCTCAGAACCTCCCTGGAACCATAGTAAAACGTTCTCAGACCCTCCCTGGAACAATAGTAAAACAGTCTCAGAACCTCCCTGGAACCACAGTAAAACATTCTCAGAACCTCCCTGGAACAACAGTAAAACATTCTCAGAACCTCCCTGGAACCACAGTAAAACGTTCTCAGAACCAACCTGGAACAATAGTAAAACGTTCTCAGAACCTCCCTGGAACCACAGTAAAACGTTCTCAGAACCAACCTGCAACCTAAAAAGGAATGTACCCAGAACAGGCAAAATGTTCACTTACCTTCTCAGAACGTTTAAAAAACGTTCAGTTTTACAGGTCAAGAAACGTGCTTTGTTCCCAGAACCAATGGGAAACCAAAAACATACGTTGCCACAACTTCCAGGAACCAAACGTGCTAGCTGGGATAGGTCCACCTGTAACAGAATATCAACACCTGATACACCACACAATGGAAAGCTTTTGTTCTGTTGTGTCCACTGTACTGTTGAATTATGGTTGAATGGTGTGATGAGGGTGTTCCACCTAGTGTGACATGATGACATCATGAGAGGGGTGTGGCACCGGGGGCTGTAGTCTCAGAAGAGACCCACCCACACCTGGCCTTCCTCTACTCAACGGGAGTGATACAAAGAGCAGACCTGTAGCTGTCTGTATACGATACACAGGCCTGTAGCTGTCTGTATCTGATACACAGACCTGCATCTGATACACAGACCTGTATCTGTCTGTATATGATACACAGACCTGTAGCTGTCTGTATATGATACACAGACCTGTAGCTGTCTGTATCTGATACACAGGCCTGTAGCTGTCTGTATCTGATACACAGACCTGTAGCTGTCTGTATATGATACACAGACCTGTAGCTGTCTGTATATGATACACAGACCTGTAGCTGTCTGTATATGATACACAGACCTGTAGCTGTCTGTATATGATACACAGACCTGTAGCTGTCTGTATATGATACACAGACCTGTAGCTGTCTGTATATGATACACAGACCTGTAGTTGTAGTCATTCAATAGGAGACAGAACCAGAGGGAGACCAATGGGTCTATATTGATAATTGAAAACATGAACGTCTCAACTCAGAACGTGCTCGATGGGAGACACTCCACTCCCTTGGCTTGGTGGTTAGTGGGCTGAGACTGATGTAAAACATTCTAACACACATACAGCAAAGGAGGGACCAACTCCATATTAAAGCCCATGATTTCGTGTCCACATACTTTCGGTCATGTAGTTTATATTATCACTCCAGAGCTATCTACCCACAGGCAATAGCTACCCCACCCAGTGTGTGTGTGTGTGTGTGTGTGTGTGTGTGTGTGTGTGTGTGTGTGTGTGTGTGTGTGTGTGTGTGTGTGTGTGTGTGTGTGTGTGTGTCCAGGGCCAGAGAGGTCAGCATTCCAAACTCACTTCAGGGGTCAGGGATGGAAATTAAGGAAACAAATTGAGAAGAGGAGTTAGGATACCCACTTGGGCATCGAGGGTGGAGAGAAAAGATAGGTGATAGTGAAAAAGAGAGTGAGGGAGAGAGATAATGGTAGGGAGAGATACAAGGGATGTGGGGTTGGATAGGTAGGGAGAGATAAAGAGAGAGAGAGACAGGGGATGTGGGGTTGGATAGGTAGGGAGAGATAAAGAGAGAGAGAGACAGGGGACGTGTGGTTGGATAGGTAGGGAGAGATAAAGAGAGAGAGAGACAGGGGACGTTGGGTTGGATAGGTAGGGAGAGATAACGGTAGGGAGAGAGACAGGGGACGTGGGGTTGGATAGGTAGGGAGAGATAAACAGAGAGAGAGACAGGGGACGTGGGGTTGGATAGGTAGGGAGAGATAAAGAGAGAGAGACAGGGGACGTGGGGTTGGATAGGTAGGGAGAGATAAAGGTAGGGAGAGAGACAGGGGATGTGGGGTTGGATAGGTAGGGAGAGATAAACAGAGAGAGAGACAGGGGACGTGGGGTTGGATAGGTAGGGAGAGATAAAGAGAGAGAGAGACAGGGGACGTGGGGTTGGATAGGTAGGGAGAGATAAAGGTAGGGAGAGAGACGGGACGTGGGGTTGGATAGGTAGGGAGAGAGAGATAAAGGTAGGGAGAGAGACAGGGGACGTGGGGTTGGATAGGTAGGGAGAGATAAAGGTAGGGAGAGAGACAGGGGATGTGGGGTTGGATAGGTAGGGAGAGATAAACAGAGAGAGAGACAGGGGACGTGGGGTTGGATAGGTAGGGAGAGATAAAGGTAGGGAGAGAGACAGGGGATGTGGGGTTGGATAGGTAGGGAGAGATAAAGGTAGGGAGAGAGACGGGACGTGGGGTTGGATAGGTAGGGAGAGATAAAGGTAGGGAGAGAGACAGGGGACGTGGGGTTGGATAGGTAGGGAGAGATAAAGAGAGAGAGAGACAGGGGACGGGGTTGGATAGGTAGGGAGAGATAAAGGTAGAGAGAGAGACAGGGACGTGGGGTTGGATAGGTAGGGAGAGATAAAGAGAGAGAGAGACAGGGACGTGGGGTTGGATAGGTAGGGAGAGATAAAGGTAGAGAGAGAGACAGGGGACGTGGGGTTGGATAGGTAGGGAGAGACAGGGGACAGGGGGGGTTGGATAGGTAGGGAGAGATAAAGAGAGAGAGAGACAGGGACGTGGGGTTGGATAGGTAGGGAGAGATAAAGGTAGGAGAGAGACGGGACGTGGGGTTGGATAGGTAGGGAGAGATAAAGAGAGAGAGAGACAGGGGACGGGGTTGATAGGTAGGGGTAGGGAGAGATAAAGAGGGAGAGATAAAGAGAGAGAGATTCAGGGACGTGGGGTTGGATAGGTAGGGAGAGATAAAGAGAGAGAGAGACAGGGGAGGTTGGATAGGTAGGGAGAGATAAAGAGAGAGAGAGACAGGGGACGTGGGGTTGGATAGGTAGGGAGAGATAAAGGAGAGGAGAGAGACAGGGACGTGGGGTTGGATAGGTAGGGAGAGATAAAGGTAGAGGAGAGAGACAGGGACGGGGTTGGATAGGTAGGGAGAGATAAAGAGAGAGAGAGACAGGGACGTGGGGTTGGATAGGTAGGGAGAGATAAAGAGAGAGAGAGACAGGGGACGTGGGGTTGGATAGGTAGGGAGAGATAAAGAGAGAGAGAGACAGGGACGTGGGGTTGGATAGGTAGGAGAGATAAAGAGAGAGAGAGACAGGGGACGTGGGGTTGATAGGTAGGGAGAGATAAAGAGAGAGAGAGACAGGGGACGTGGGGTTGGATAGGTAGGGAGAGATAAAGAGAGAGAGAGAGACAGGGACGTGGGGTTGGATAGGTAGGGAGAGATAAAGAGAGAGAGAGACAGGGGATGTGGGGGTTGGATAGGTAGGGAGAGATAAAGAGAGAGAGAGACAGGGGATGTGGGGTTGGATAGGTAGGGGAGAGAGATAAAGAGATAGGAGAGAGACAGGGATGTGGGGTTGGATAGGTAGGGAGAGATAAAAGAGAGAGAGACAGGGGATGTGGGGTTGGATAGGTAGGGAGAGATAAAGAGAGAGAGAGACAGGGACGTGGATAGGGGGTTGGATAGGTAGGGAGAGATAAAGAGATAAAGAGAGAGACAGGGACAGGGATGTGGGGTTGGATAGGTAGGGAGAGATAAAGAGAGAGAGAGACAGGGGACGTGGGGTTGGATAGGTAGGAGAGATAAAGAGAGAGATAAAGGATAGGTAGGGAGAGAGAGACAGGGGACGTGGGGTTGGATAGGTAGGGGAGAGATAAAGAGAGAGAGAGGGACAGGGATGGGGTTGGATAGGTAGGGAGAGATAAAGGTAGGGGACGTGGGGTTGATAGGTAGGGAGATAAAGAGAGAGAGAGACAGGGGACGTGGGGTTGGATAGGTAGGGAGAGATAAAGAGAGAGAGAGACAGGGGACGTGGGGTTGGATAGGTAGGGAGAGATGGAAAGGGAGAGATAAAGAGAGACAGGGGACGTTGGATAGGTTGAGATAGGTAGGGAGAGATAAAGGAGAGAGAGACAGGGACGGGGTTGGATAGGTAGGGAGAGATGGATGGGGGATAGGGGAGAGATAAAGAGAGAAGGACAGGGACGTGGGGTTGGATAGGTAGGGAGGTAGGAGAGAGACAGAGGGACGTGGGGTTGGATAGGTAGGGAGAGATAAAGAGAGAGAGAGACAGGGTGGGGTTGGATAGGTAGGGAGAGATAAAGGTAGGGAGAGAGACAGGGGACGTGGGGTTGGATAGGTAGGGAGAGATAAAGAGAGAGAGAGACAGGGGACGTTGGGGTTGGATAGGTAGGGAGAGATAAAGAGAGAGAGAGACAGGGACGTGGGGTTGGATAGGTAGGGAGAGATAAAGAGAGAGAGAGACAGGGACGTGGGGTTGGATAGGTAGGGAGAGAGAGAGAGAGAAAGGGACAGGGTGGGGTTGGATAGGTAGGGAGAGATAAAGAGGACAGGGGACGTGGGGTTGGATAGGTAGGGAGAGATAAAGTAGGGAGAGAGAGAGAGAGAGACAGGGACGTGGGGTTGGATAGGTAGGGAGAGATAAAGGAGGAGAGAGGGGACGTGGGGTTGGATAGGTAGGGAGAGATAAAGAAAGGGGACGGGGGGTTGGTAGGTAGGGAGAGACAGGGGACGTGGGGTTGGATAGGTAGGGAGAGATAAAGGAGAGAGAGAGACAGGGGACGTGGGGTTGGATAGGTAGGGAGAGATAGAAGAGAGACGGGGGTTGGATAGGTAGGGAGAGAGAGAGAGACAGGGACGTGGGGTTGGATAGGTAGGGAGAGATAAAGGTAGGAGAGAGACAGGGACGTGGGGTTGGATAGGTAGGGAGAGATAAAGAGAGAGAGAGACAGGGACGTGGGGTTGGATAGGTAGGGAGAGATAAAGGAGAGAGAGACAGGGACGTGGGGTTGGATAGGTAGGGAGAGATAAAGAGAGAGAGAGACAGGGACGGGGTTGGATAGGTAGGGAGAGATAAAGAGAGAGAGAGACAGGGGACGGGGTTGGATAGGTAGGGAGAGATAAAGGAGAGAGACAGGGACGGGGGGTTGGATAGGTAGGGAGAGACGGGGTTGGATAGGTAAGAGAGAGACAGGGGACGGGGGTTGGAGGGGATAAAGAGGAGTGGGGTTGGATAAAGGGGACGGGGTTGATAGGTAGGGAGAGATAAAGAGAGAGAGAGACAGGGACGTGGGGTTGATAGGTAGGGAGAGATAAAGAGAGAGAGAGACAGGGACGGGGTTGGATAGGTAGGGAGAGGAGAGATAAAAGAGAGAGAGACAGGGGACGTGGGGTTGGATAGGTAGGGAGAGATAAAGGAGAGGAGAGAGAGAGACAGGGACGTGGGGTTGGATAGGTAGGGAGAGATAAAGAGAGAGAGAGAGACAGGGGACGTGGGGTTGGATAGGTAGGGAGAGATAAAGAGAGAGAGAGACAGGGACGTGGGGGGTTGGATAGGTAGGGAGAGATAGGGAGAAAGGTAGGGAGAGAGACAGGGACGTGGGGTTGGATAGGTAGGGAGAGATAAAGAGAGAGAGAGACAGGGACGTGGGGTTGGATAGGTAGGGAGAGATAAAAGGAGAGAGACAGGGACGTGGGGTTGGATAGGTAGGGAGAGATAAAGAGAGGAGAGACAGGGTGGGGTTGGATAGGTAGGGAGAGATAAAGAGAGAGAGAGACAGGGGACGGGGGTTGGATAGGTAGGGAGAGATAAAGGAGAGATAAAGTGGGGTTGGATAGGTAGGGAGAGATAAACAGAGAGAGACGTGGGGTTGGATAGGTAGGGAGAGGGACGAGAGAAAGGTAGGGAGAGAGACAGGGACGGGGGTTGGATAGGTAGGGAGAGATAAAGAGAGAGAGAGACAGGGACGTGGGGTTGGATAGGTAGGGAGAGATAAAGAGAGAGAGACAGGGACGGGGGTTGGATAGGTAGGGAGAGATAAAGGGATGTGGGGTTGGATAGGTAGGGAGAGATAAAGAGGGAGAGACAGGGGACGTGGGGTTGGATAGGTAGGGAGAGATAAAGAGAGAGAGAGACAGGGACGTGGGGTTGGATAGGTAGGGACGGGACGTGGGGAGATAAAGAGAGAGAGAGACAGGGACGGGGTTGGATAGGTAGGGAGAGATAAATAGGGAGACAGGGGACGTTGGGTTGGATAGGTAGGGAGAGATAAAAGAGAGAGAGACAGGGGACGTGGGGTTGGATAGGTAGAGAGATAAAAGAGAGAGAGACAGGGGACGTGGGGTTGGATAGGTAGGGAGAGATAAAGGTAGGGAGAGAGAGACAGGGACGTGGGGTTGGATAGGTAGGGAGAGATAAAGTAGAGAGAGACAGGGACGTGGGGTTGGATAGGTAGGGAGAGATAAAGAGAGAGAGAGACAGGGGACGTGGGGTTGGATAGGTAGGGAGAGATAAAGAGAGAGAGAGACAGGGGACGTGGGGTTGGATAGGTAGGGAGAGATAAAGAGAGAGAGAGACAGGGGACGTGGGGTTGAAGGTAGGGAGAGATAAAGGTAAGGAGAGAGACAGGGACGTGGGGTTGGATAGGTAGAGGAGACAGGGACGTGGGGTTGGATAGGTAGGGAGAGATAAAAGAGAGAGAGACAGGGGACGGGGTTGGGGACGTGGGGTTGGATAGGTAGGGAGAGATAAGAGAGAGACAGGGGGGGGTTGATAGGTAGGGAGAGATAAAGGTAGGGAGAGAGATAGATGGGTTGGATAGGTAGGGAGAGAGAGAGACAACGTGGGGTTGATAGGTAGGGAGAGATAAAGAGAGAGAGTGGGGGTTGGATAGGTAGGGAGAGATAAAGGTAAGGAGAGAGACGTGGGGTTGGAGGTAGGGAGAGATAAAGGTAGGAGAGAGACAGGGGACGTGGGTTGGATAGGTAGGGAGAGATAAAGAGAGATAAAGGGTTGGATAGGTAGGGAGAGATAAAAGAGAGAGACAGGGACGTGGGGTTGGATAGGTAGGGAGAGATAAAGGTAAGAGAGAGAGACAGGGACGTGGTTGGATAGGTAGGGAGAGGTAGAGAGGGGAGATAGGTAGGGAAGATAAAGAGAGAGAGAGACAGGAGACGTGGGGTTGGATAGGTAGGGAGAGATAAAAGTAGAGAGAGACAGGGACGTGGGGTTGGATAGGTAGGGAGAGATAAAGAGAGAGACAGGGACGTTAGGGTTGGATAGGTAGGGAGAGATAAAGAGAGAGAGACAGGGACGTGGGGTTGGATAGGGAGAGTAAAGGGAGAGATAAAGAGATAAAGGTAAGGAGAGAGACAGGGGATGGGGTTGGATAGGTAGGAGAGATATAGACAGGGAGTGGGGTTGGATAGGTAGGGAGAGATAAAGAGAGAGAGACAGGGACGTGGGGTTGGATAGGTAGGGAGAGATAGAGAGACAGGGACGTGGGGTTGGATAGGTAGGGAGAGATAAAAAGAGAGAGAGACAGGGGACGTGGGGTTGGATAGGTAGGGAGAGATAAAGGTAAAGAGAGAGATGGGGTTGGATAGGTAGGGAGAGATAAAGAGAGAGAGAGGGAGAGAGGGAGAGACAGGGGACGGGGTTGGATAGGTAGGGAAGGGATACGTGGGGTTGGTAGGGAGAGATAGACAGGGAGATAGAGATAAAGAGAGAGAGGGGACGGGGTTGGATAGGTAGGAGAGAGATAAACGCGGGGTTGATAGAGAGAGAGGTAGGGAGGACGGGGTTGGATAGGTAGGAGAGATAAAGAGAGAGAGAGACAGGGGACGGGGGTTGGATAGGTAGGGAGAGATAAAGAGAGAGAGAGACAGGGGACGGGGTTGGATAGGTAGGGAGAGGGAGAGAGACAGGGGACGTGGGGTTGGATAGGTAGGGAGAGATAAAGGTAAGAGAGAGACAGGGGACGTGGGGTTGGATAGGTAGGGAGAGATAAAGAGAGAGAGAGAGACAGGGAGGATAGGTAGGGAGAGAGATAGGTAGGAGAGATAAAGAGAGAGAGAGACAGGGACGTGGGGTTGATAGGTAGGGGAGAGATAGGAAGAGACAGGGAGAGAGACAGGTAGGGGGACGGTAAGGAGAGAGGGTTGGATAGGTAGGGAGAGATAAAGGTAGGAGAGAGAGACAGGGACGTGGGGTTGGATAGGTAGGGAGAGATAAAGATAAAGAGAGGAGAGACAGGGGACGTGGGGTTGATAGGTAGGAGAGATAAAGAGAGAGGGACAGGGGTGGGGTTGGATAGGTAGGGAGAGATAAAGAGAGAGAGAGACAGGGACGGGGGTTGGATAGGTAGGGAGAGATAAAGGTAGAGAGAGAGACAGGGGGGTTGGATAGGTAGGGAGAGATAAAGAGAGAGAGAGACAGGGGACGTGGGGTTGGATAGGTAGGGAGAGATAAAGAGAGAGAGAGACAGGGACGTAGGGAGAGAGGGTTGGATAGGTAGGGAGAGAGAGATAAAGAGAGAGAGAGACAGGGGACGTGGGGTTGGATAGTAGGGGAGAGATAAAGTAAGGAGAGAGACAGGGGACGTTGGGTTGGATAGGGACGGGGAGATAAAGAGAGAGATAAAGAGAGACAGGGACGGGGTTGGATAGGTAGGGAGAGATAGGAGAGAGACAGGGGACGTGGGGTTGATAGGTAGGGAGAGATAAAGAGAGAGACAGGGACGTGGGGAGATAGGTAGGGAGAGATAAAGGAGATTCAGGGGGATAGGTAGGGAGAGGGAGAGAGAGAGGGGACGTGGGGTTGGATAGGTAGGGAGAGATAAAGAGAGAGAGAGAGAGACAGGGGACGTGGGGTTGGATAGGTAGGGAGAGATAAAGAGAGAGAGAGACAGGGGACGTGGGGTTGGATAGGTAGGGAGAGATAAAGGTAGAGAGAGACAGGGGACGTGGGGTTGGATAGGTAGGGAGAGATAAAGAGAGAGAGAGACAGGGGACGTGGGGTTGGATAGGTAGGGAGAGATAAAGAAGAGAGAGACAGGGACGTGGGGTTGGATAGGTAGGGAGATAAAGAGAGAGAGAGACAGGGGACGTGGGGTTGGATAGGTAGGGAGAGATAAAGAGAGAGAGAGACAGGGGACGTGGGGTTGGATAGGTAGGGAGAGATAAAGAGAGAGACAGGGACGTGGGGTTGGAGAGATAACGACGTGGGGTTGGATAGGTAGGGAGAGATAAAGAGAGAGAGAGACAGGGGACGTGGGGTTGGATAGGTAGGGAGAGATAAAGGAGGAGAGAGACAGGGGACGTGGGGTTGGATAGGTAGGGAGAGATAAAGAGAGAGAGACAGGGACGGGGGGTTAGGGAGAGATAGAGTAGGGAGAGATAAAGTAGGGAGAGAGAGAGACAGGGACGTGGGGTTGGATAGGTAGGGAGAGATAAAGGTAGGGAGAGAGACAGGGGACGTGGGGTTGGATAGGTAGGGAGAGATAAAGAGAGAGAGAGACAGGGGTGGGGTTGGATAGGTAGGGAGAGATAAAGGTAGGGAGAGAGACAGGGGACGTGGGGTTGATAGGTAGGGAGAGATAAAGAGAGAGAGAGACAGGGGACGGGGGTTGGATAGGTAGGGAGGAGAGATAAAGAGAGAGAGAGACAGGGGACGAGGGGTTGGATAGGTAGGGAGAGATAAAGAGAGAGAGAGACAGGGACGTGGGGTTGGATAGGTAGGGAGAGATAAAAGTAGAGAGAGAGACAGGGGACGTGGGGTTGGATAGGTAGGGAGAGATAAAAGAGAGAGAGAGAGACGTGGGGGGATAGGTAGGGAGAGATTGGACAGGGGGTAGGGAGAGATAAAGAGAGAGAGAGACAGGGACGTGGGGTTGGATAGGTAGGGAGAGATAAAGGTAAGAGAGAGAGACAGGGGAGGTAGGGGTTGGATAGGAGAGAGGAGAGATAAAGAGAGAGAGAGACAGGGACGTGGGGTTGGATAGGTAGGGAGAGATAAAGGTAGGGAGAGAGACAGGGACGTGGGGTTGGATAGGTAGGGAGAGATAAAGAGAGAGAGAGACAGGGGACGGGGTTGGATAGGTAGGGAGAGATAAACAGGACAGGGGACGGGGGTTGGAGAGAGAGAGAGAGGGGACAGGGGTTGGATAGGTAGGGAGAGATAAAGAAAGAGAGAGACAGGGGACGTGGGGTTGGATAGGTAGGGAGAGATAAAGAGAGAGAGAGACAGGGGACGGGGTTGGATAGGTAGGAGAGATAAATGTAAGGAGAGAGACAGGGGACGTGGGGTTGGATAGGTAGGGAGAGATAAAGAGAGAGAGAGACAGGGACGTGGGGTTTGGATAGGTAGGGAGAGATAAAGAGAGAGAGAGACAGGGACGTGGGGTTGGATAGGTAGGGAGAGATAAAGAGAGATAGGAGAGAGACAGGGACGTGGGGTTGGATAGGTAGGGAGAGATAAAGAGAGAGAGAGACAGGGGTGGGGTTGGATAGGTAGGAGAGATAAAGACAGGGGTGGGGTTGGAGAGAGACAGGGACAGGGGGGGTTGGATAGGTAGGGAGAGATAAAGGTAGGGAGAGAGACAGGGGACGTGGGGTTGGATAGGTAGAGATAAAGAGGAGAGAGATAAGAGAGAGACAGGGGACGGGGGTTGGATAGGTAGGGAGAGATAAAGAGAGGGAGAGAGACGGGACGTGGGGTTGGATAGGTAGGGAGAGATAAGGTAGAGAGAGAGACAGGGGACGTGGGGGTTGGATAGGTAGGGAGAGATAACGGAGGAGAGAGACAGGGGACGTGGGGTTGGATAGGATAGGAGAGATAAGGTAGAGAGAGAGACGGAACGTGGGGTTGGATAGGTAGGGAGAGATAAAGAGAGAGAGAGACAGACGGGGTTGGGGAGTGGGGTTGGATAGGTAGGGAGAGATAAAGGTAAGGAGAGAGACAGGGACGTGGGGTTGGATAGGTAGGGAGAGATAACGGTAAGGAGAGAGACGGGACGTGGGGTTGGATAGGTAGGGAGAGATAAACGGTAAGGAGAGAGACAGGGACGTGGGGTTGGATAGGTAGGAGAGATAAAGATAGAGAGAGAGACAGGGGACGTGGGGTTGGATAGGTAGGGAGAGATAAAGGAGAGAGAGACAGGGACGTGGGGGGTTGGATAAGGTAAGGAGAGAGGGAGAGATAAAGAGAGAGAGAGACAGGGGACGTGGGGTTGGATAGGTAGGGAGAGATAAAGAGAGAGAGAGACAGGGGACGTGGGGTTGGATAGGTAGGGAGAGATAAAGAGAGAGAGAGACAGGGGACGTGGGGTTGGATAGGTAGGGAGAGATAAAGGTAAGGAGAGAGACAGGGGACGTGGGGTTGGATAGGTAGGGAGAGATAAAGAGAGAGAGAGACAGGGGACGTGGGGTTGGATAGGTAGGGAGAGATAAAGAGAGAGAGAGACAGGGGACGTGGGGTTGGATAGGTAGGGAGAGATAACGGTAGGGAGAGAGACGGGACGTGGGGTTGGATAGGTACGGAGAGATAACGGTAGGGAGAGAGACAGGGGACGTGGGGTTGGATAGGTAGGGAGAGAGAGAGATAAAGGGAGAGAGAGAGATGTAGAGAGAGAGTGTGTGAGAGAGAGAGAGATGTAGAGAGAGAGTGTGTGAGAGAGAGAGTGTGTGAGAGAGAGTGTGTGAGAGAGAGTGTGTGAGAGAGAGAGAGAGAGAGAGAGAGAGAGAGAGAGAGAGAGAGAGAGAGAGAGAGAGAGAGAGAGAGAGAGAGAAGAGCCAGGACCGTGTAAAACATGTGACCTCTAGAACACACTGATTCAGCTTGGCCACTTAAACTAGGAAATTATCCCCCATCACCCCCATACCTCCTCACCCATTCACCCTTTTCTCACCCCCTTACCCCGCAAGCTTCCTGTCCAGGACTGTTTTCCTGAGACCACTAGACATTTATCCTCCCTGGTGTACAGAGCTCTGCTGCAGCAGAGGGCAGATTCAGCCTGCTAACCTGTGTTGCTTTAATCCAGACCTGACACATCTGTTAAATACTTCAGCTGCGCTTGGTCAACTGTATCTGGTTTAATGGCGTAATCCCAAAAGTGCAAATTCCATGCTAAATCCAACAGGACACATCAAATATACACTGAGTATACCAAACATTAGGAACACCTTCCTAAAATTGAGTTGCCTCCCCCCTGAATACTCAGTGTATATGACATACCTTGTCCTGGGCCTGCTGTTTTCGACTCTCTCTCTCTACCGCACCTGCTGTCTCTAACTCTGAATGATCAACTATGAAAAGCCAACTGACATTTACTCCTGAGGTGCTGACTTGTTGCACCCTCGACAACCACTGTGATTATTATTATTTGACCCAGCTGGTCATATATGAACATTTGAACATCTTGGCCATGTTCTGTTATAATCTCCACCCGGCACAGCCAGTAGAGGCCTGGCCACCCCTCAGAGCCTGGTTCCTCTCTTGGTTTTGTCATGACGTTGGCCTGGGGGTTAGGTTTATGACAGTCATAAATACCTCTTCCCCCCTTTTTCCCCTCTCTACCCTACTGATGTTACATTTGCAAACCCCTTGGTTAACATAGAGATTCTGGGAACATCAGAATGTGTGGGGAAATGAACTATATTCTGGTAATCCGACCAATGGAACATATGCAGTGGTACTTAATGAATGTGATGTCAGTTCGGTTGTCATCTGAGACATTCTCATCAATGGTAGGGAGAGAGAGATGCCTGAGATGGCATAGCAGTTCAGACGTCTTTTGTCCTCGTCTTGTCGTGTCGTGTATATATATATATTTACAACTTTTTTCACATACATTTTATTTTTATTTTCCATCAACTCATCTTCAATACACTCTCCTGCAACCTGCCTCACCAATTGATACGTATTATTTACCTCAAATCTGCAATCCTCCAAGAAGCTAGCCAGAAGCTAGCCAGAAACTCCAAGAAGCTAGCCAGAAGCTAGCCAGGAGCTAGCCAGAAGCTAATCAGAAGCTAGTTAGCTTCTTTACTGGCAACTCGTTAGTATTCAGCTAACCACGGTTTGTGGTCATCAGCTATCCTTTAACTCGAAAATCTATCGCCAGTTTTGTACGGCGCAGCGCGGCTCGGAACGGAACATACCGGACCGATTTTTCTCTCCATGTCCCTGGATTTCAACTGCTCTCTGGACATTCACTCCCGGATCTCACAGCTAGCTGGCTGCTATCCGTGTGTCTATCTGCTTTCGTCGATTCCGGAGCAAACATCAATTACTCCGGAGCTAGCCAGCTCCGTCAATCACTCCTGAGCTCCGTCAATCACTCCTGGGCTGCAGTCACCTATCCGGACCCGTTTTACTGCCTACGCGGAGCCCCACCGGGCCTTCACAACTGGATTGCCGACGTTATCTACCCGAAGGAGATCCGGCTGGCTCCTCCGTCGCGACGTTACCTGAACGCCCATCTGCGGCCTGCTAACCGTTAGCTGTCTTACCGGCTGCTCTCAGAATAGACAATCGGACAATTTATTTATTTTTATTATTATTATGTTTCTTCTTGGGCCTCTATAACTATATCTATTGTTTTTATTTTTTGTTGTTGTGTGATTTGGACTAATCCCTCTACAACACGGAACTCCACTAATCTACTGACGGAACGCAAGAGGTGGCTAACAACAGACCTCCATCCTATGCTAGCTTGCTACCGATGTCCTGGCTAGCTGTCTAAATCGCCGTGACCCCCAATCCTCTCCACTCCCTGGACCCTTTTGATCACTCGACTAAGGATGCCTCTCCTTAATGTCAATATGTCTTGTCCATTGCTGTTCTGGTTAGTGTTTATTGGCTTATTTCACTGTAGAGCCTCTAGTCCTGCTCACTATACCTTATCCAACTTATTAGTTCCACCACCCACACATGCAATGACATCTCCTGGTTTCAATGATGTTTCTAGAGACAATATCTCTCTCTTCATCACTCAATACCTAGGTTTACCTCCACTGTATTCACATCCTACCATACCTTTGTCTGTATATTATACCTTGATGCTATTTTATCGCCCCCAGAAACCTCCTTTTACTCTCTGTTCCAGACGTTCTAGACGACCAATTCTTATTGCTTTTAGCCGTACCCTTATTCTTCTCCTCCTATGTTCCTCTGGCGATGTAGAGGTGAATCCAGGCCCTGCAGTGCCTAGCTCCACTCCTATTCCCAGGCGCTCTCTTTTGATGACTTCTGTAACCGTAATAGCCTTGGTTTCATGCATGTTAACATTAGAAGCCTCCTCCCTAAGTTTGTTCTTTTCACTGCTTTAGCACACTCTGCCAACCCGGATGTTCTAGCTGTGTCTGAATCCTGGCTTAGGAAGACCACCAAAAATTCAGAAATTTTAATTCCAAACTACAACATTTTCAGACAAGATAGAACTGCCAAAGGGGGCGGTGTTGCAATCTACTGCAAAGATAGCCTACAGAGTTCTGTCTTACTATCCGGGTCTGTACCCAAACAATTTGAACTTCTACTTTTAAAAATCCACCTCTCTAAAAACAAGTCTCTCACCGTTGCCGCCTGCTATAGACCACCCTCTGCCCCCCAGCTGTGCTCTGGACACCATATGTGAACTGATTGCCCCCATCTATCTTCAGAGCTCGTGCTGCTAGGCAACCTAAACTGGAACATGCTTAACACCCCAGCCATCCTACAATCTAAACTTGATGCCCTCAATCTCACACAAATTATCAATGAACCTACCAGGTACCCCCAAAGCCTTAAACACGGGCACCCTCATAGATATCATCCTAACCAACTTCCCCTCTAAATACACCTCTGCTGTCTTCAACCAAGATCTCAGCGATCACTGCCTCATTGCCTGCATCCGTAATGGGTCAGCGGTCAAACGACCTCCACTCATCACTGTAAAACGCTCCCTGAAACACTTCAGCGAGCAGGCCTTTCTAATCGACCTGGCCGGGGTGTCCTGGAAGGATATTGATCTCATCCCGTCAGTAGAGGATGCCTGGATATTTTTTTTAAATGCCTTCCTAACAATCTTAAATAAACATGCCCCATTCAAGAAAATTAGAACCAGGAACAGATATAGCCCTTGGTTCTCCCCAGACCTGACTGCCCTTAACCAACACAAAAACATCCTATGGCGTTCTGCATTAGCATCGAACAGCCCCGTGATATGCAGCTGTTCAGGGAAGCTAGAAACCGTTATACACAGGCAGTTAGAAAAGCCAAGGCTAGCTTTTTCAAGCAGAAATTTGCTTCCTGCAACACTAACTCTAAAAAGTTCTGGGACACTGTAAAGTCCATGGAGAATAAGAACACCTCCTCCCAGCTGCCCACTGCACTGAAGATAGGAAACACTGTCACCACTGATAAATCCACCACAATTGAGAATTTCAATAAGCATTTTTCTACGGCTGGCCATGCTTTCCACCTGGCAACTCCTACCCCGGTCAACAGCACTGCATCCCCCAACAGCAACTCGCCCAAGCCTTCCCCATTTCTCCTTCTCCCAAATCCATTCAGCTGAAGTTCTGAAAGAGCTGAAAAATCTGGACCCCTACAAATCAGCCGGGCTAGACAATCTGGACCCTTTCTTTCTAAAATTATCTGCCGAAATTGTTGCCACCCCTATTACTAGCCTGTTCAACCTCTCTTTCGTGTCATCTGAGATTCCCAAAGATTGGAAAGCAGCTGCGGTCATCCCCTCTTCAAAGGGGGGACACTCTTGACCCAAACTGCTACAGACCTATATCTATCCTACCATGCCTTTCTAAGGTCTTCAAAAGCCAAGTCAACAAACAGATTACCGACCATTTCGAATCTCACCATACCTTCTCTGCTATGCAATCTGGTTTCAGAGCTGGTCATGGGTGCACCTCAGCCACGCTCAAGGTCCTAAACGATATCTTAACCGCCATCGATAAGAAACATTACTGTGCAGCCGTATTCATTGATCTGGCCAAGGCTTTCGACTCTGTCAACCACCGCATCCTCATCGGCAGACTCGACAGCCTTGGTTTCTCAAATGATTGCCTCGCCTGGTTCACCAACTACTTCTCTGATAGAGTTCAGTGTGTCAAATCGGAGGGTCTGCTGTCCGGACCTCTGGCAGTCTCTATGGGGGTGCCACAGGGTTCAATTCTTGGACCGACTCTCTTCTCTGTATACATCAATGAGGTCGCTCTTGCTGCTGGTGAGTCTCTGATCCACCTCTACGCAGACGACACCATTCTGTATACTTCCGGCCCTTCTTTGGACACTGTGTTAACAACCCTCCAGGCAAGCTTCAATGCCATACAACTCTCCTTCCGTGGCCTCCAATTGCTCTTAAATACAAGTAAAACTAAATGCATGCTCTTCAACCGATCGCTACCTGCACCTACCCGCCTGTCCAACATCACTACTCTGGACGGCTCTGACTTAGAATACGTGGACAACTACAAATACTTAGGTGTCTGGTTAGACTGTAAACTCTCCTTCCAGACCCATATCAAACATCTCCAATCCAAAGTTAAATCTAGAATTGGCTTCCTATTTCGCAACAAAGCATCCTTCACTCATGCTGCCAAACATACCCTTGTAAAATTGACCATCCTACCAATCCTCGACTTTGGCGATGTCATTTACAAAATAGCCTCCAATACCCTACTCAACAAATTGGATGCAGTCTATCACAGTGCAATCCGTTTTGTCACCAAAGCCCCATATACTACCCACCATTGCGACCTGTACGCTCTCGTTGGCTGGCCCTCGCTTCATACTCGTCGCCAAACCCACTGGCTCCATGTCATCTACAAGACCCTGCTAGGTAAAGTCCCCCTTATCTCAGCTCGCTGGTCACCATAGCATCTCCCACCTGTAGCACACGCTCCAGCAGGTATATCTCTCTAGTCACCCCCAAAACCAATTCTTTCTTTGGCCGCCTCTCCTTCCAGTTCTCTGCTGCCAATGACTGGAACGAACTACAAAAATCTCTTAAATTGGAAACACTTATCTCCCTCACTAGCTTTAAGCACCAACTGTCAGAGCATCTTACAGATTACTGCACCTGTACATAGCCCACCTATAATTTAGCCCAAACAACTACCTCTTTCCCAACTGTATTTAATTTATTTATTTATTTTGCTCCTTTGCACCCCATTATTTTTATTTCTACTTTGCACATTCTTCCATTGCAAAACTACCATTCCAGTGTCTTACTTGCTATATTGTATTTACTTTGCCACCATGGCCTTTTTTGCCTTTACCTCCCTTCCCACCTAATTTGCTTACATTGTATATAGACTTGTTTTTACTGTATTATTGACTGTATGTTTGTTTTACTCCATGTGTAACTCTGTGTCGTTGTATGTGTCGAACTGCTTTGCTTTATCTTGGCCAGGTCGCAATTGTAAATGAGAACTTGTTCTCAATTTGCTTACCTGGTTAAATAAAGGTGAAATAAATAAATAAATAAAAATGATAAGATAACATAAACTCTACAGTGGAAAGTCTACACATCAGAGTTATCGGATTCACATGGAATTGTTGTTCAATTTAAATGTTTGAATATTAAATTATTCGTGATGGGGTGAAATGTGATTTTAGCTTCTAAAAAATGTGAGATTTGGGTTTTCATAAGAGAGGGCTCTGCTCAATCAGTGGCCTGCCCCTGTGAAGGGACATGGGCTATAAAACTTTTCAAACAGACCCTCCTCTCCCTTCCTATATAAGCCCTTGACGACAATATAACCTCCTGTTCCGAGGACGTGAGGACGACGGTCCTATGTCAGAATGGTTCAGATAATAACTACAGAACGAAGCCAACATCAGCGTGAGCTTTGGTTGCGAATGGTATTAACTTTGAACTCTTATTCACTACAGAAGTGATACCTCCTAGCCGTTGAGTTAGCAACCGCAGATGCAAACGAGGGTTAGGAAGGAACAGACAGACAGAGTATCCCGTCTATCACCCAACGACGTTACTGCAACTTATCCAATTGACCCCCAGAGACATTCTTCAAAGGACAGAGGACTCGGTTTGGCAACACAGCCTTCCATCTACCACCAACCTACTGAAGCGCAGCTCAGAGTAAATATTTATTGCATTTTCCTTTTCCAAATGGGCGGTAATTTAGAATGCATAAGATACTGTATTTACGATAGCAAAGCTTCTTCCCTTTGTCCCTCAGTCTTCCCTCTCTTTCACTCAAACCCAGCCCTTTTCCTTTGTGAAACAAGCTGTCATATCTGTTCTGCCCGCTAGGGACGTTTTCCTTTATGACGTAATTTGTAATCAAGTTATGATGTAATTATGTGTGATTAGTTAGGTATTTAGTAAATAAATAATTAGTAAATAACCCAATTTTGTAT
Source organism: Oncorhynchus nerka (assembly GCF_034236695.1). NCBI lineage: Eukaryota > Metazoa > Chordata > Actinopteri > Salmoniformes > Salmonidae > Oncorhynchus > Oncorhynchus nerka. The sequence goes on along the minus strand of NW_027039416.1, from coordinate 4,429 downwards.
TGCTGATTCAACTTGTTAGCCAGGGTTCGTGTAGATAACCAAGAATTTACAACTTTCAGATGAGACTGAATTAAGATGAGGATCAATATTAATATTTAAGAGTTTATTCGGGAGATAACAGCTCTATAAATATTATTTTGTGGTGCCCAACTCTCTAGTTAATTACATTTACATGATTAGCTCAATCAGGTAATATTAATTATTTTATAGAATAGCATGTCATATCACTTAATCCGTCATAGACAAAGACACGACAGTTTCTTCCTAGGTTCTGGCCTTTCAAGGAAGTTTTTCCTAGCCTTCGTGCTTCTACAGCTGCATTGCTTGCTGTTTGGGGATTTATTCTGGATTTCTGTACAGCACTTTGAGATATCAGCTGATGTAAAAAGGGATTTATAAATACATTTGATAGATTGATATGTATCTGACCCCGGCCTGAAATTGGAGGACAAACTTCTGTTTTCAGTTATTTTGAGCTGATCGATTCTAACCTTGACCCTTGTCCTCAGGAAGTACTTCACTGGCTATTTCCTATTCTTAAATGTAAAAAAAACAGGAAGGGGGAGGGGGGATGGCCGTGGAATAGCCAATCTTCAGTCAGCAGATGGCCTCCTTCGTTGGGGGTGTGGAGCTATAAAGGACCAGGCCCTTCCAGCACCTTCCCAGTAACGAGGCTAATAGGATCTGTACCCTCCTAGCTGTGTTCTGTGGCCTCTTCACAGGCTCTGTCCTCTTAGCCACAGTCGTGGGTTACACTCTACCCCGCATCACTCTGTCTCCATGCCTAGTCTTCCTAGAGGTCGTAGAGGTCAGTACCCCGCATCACTCTGTCTCCATGCCTAGTCATCCTAGAGGTCGTAGAGGTCAGTACCCCGCATCACTCTGTCTCCATGCCTAGTCATCCTAGAGGTCGTAGAGGTCAGTACCCCGCATCACTCTGTCTCCATGCCTAATCATCCTAGAGGTCGTAGAGGTCAGTACCCCGCATCACTCTGTCTCCATGCCTAGTCATCCTAGAGGTCGTAGAGGTCAGTACCCCGCATCACTTTGTCTCCATGCCTAGTCTTCCTAGAGGTCGTAGAGGTCAGTACCCCGCATCACTCTGTCTCCATGCCTAGTCTTCCTAGAGGTCGTAGAGGTCAGTACCCCGCATCACTCTGTCTCCATGCCTAGTCATCCTAGAGGTACCCCGCATCACTCTGTCTCCATGCCTAGTCTTCCTAGAGGTCGTAGAGGTCAGTACCCCGCATCACTCTGTCTCCATGCCTAGTCATCCTAGAGGTCGTAGAGGTCAGTACCCCGCATCACTCTGTCTCCATGCCTAGTCATCCTAGAGGTCGTAGAGGTCAGTACCCCGCATCACTCTGTCTCCATGCCTAATCATCCTAGAGGTCGTAGAGGTCAGTACCCCGCGTCACTCTGTCTCCATGCCTAATCATCCTAGAGGTCGTAGAGGTCAGTACCCCGCATCACTCTGTCTCCATGCCTAATCATCCTAGAGGTCGTAGAGGTCAGTACCCCGCATCACTCTGTCTCCATGCCTAGTCTTCCTAGAGGTCGTAGAGGTCAGTGGTTAATATAAGAGTCTGATTCTAAACAGACTTAGGTCAACTGGCAGGAGGAGGAGGAGGAGGAATGGAACGGAGCTGAGAGAGAACATGATTGTCTTTTACGAGCAGAGCGAGAGAGATTCTTTGCCCTCAGCTAATGGTGCATTGTAATTATTTACATTAAAATAATATTCAGCAATAAGCTGAATATTATTACCACAACTAAGGGCTGTTCTTAAGCACGACACAACGCAGCTTTCAGCCAATCAGCATCCAGGAGTCAAACTACCCGGTTTATCATTCTATATTGATCCTGGTGGCACTACAGTCTCTCTCATAGAGCACAAAATGTTTCTCTAAATGGTGCCTGTCACTGCTATGTCAACATACCACCTCTCCCATACAATAACAGTCATCCACAGTGGAGTAATGGTCCTAATGGTCCTATTACAATGACTTCACCTTGCCTCGGCGTAATAGAAACCATACGGGACAGAAATTACAGCAGAACTATAACATAAACTGGGTATATATATATATATATATAATAGTGAGTAACCATTGATTTCCGCGGCCAGGCTGGGTTCCTCTAGGTATGATTAATGCCGGTTTGAGTCCCCAGACAGGCCGGAACAGAGTGGTAACCCGAGAGGAGAAAAGACTCAACCGGGAGGACAGAACGGCGCCTGTGGCCAAGCATCAGTTCTATATGTGATAGATCTGAGCCCTCTGACCTGTGTTAGGGGTTAGGGGTTAGGGGTTAGACCACATTCATTGGCTTAATATAAGTCATGAGTAATAGGGCTGTATTGTTTGGGGTAAAGGGATAGCCTATGTAAACAGCTTCATTCATTCATTCTGTTCAGAGAGAGATACCTATAGTTGTGTCTGTAGTAGAATATATATATATATATATATTCAATTAACACGTAATAGAGCACAGACATTATTCTCATCGAATCAAACACAATGTTATTTGTAACATGCACCGCTTACAGTGAAACGCTTGCTAACAACTTAACCAACCATATATCAGGGCACAAGGCGAGACACAGACGAAGACACAGGAGGTGGTTGGAATCTAAGATGAAGGAAACAATCAATTAAACTAATAATTAAAGAGCAACAATAAAATAACAGCTATATACAGGGTATTACGGTACAGAGTCAATGTGGAGGCTATATACAGGGTATTACGGTACAGAGTCAATGTGGAGACTATATACAGGGTATTACGGTACAGAGTCAATGTGGAGGCTATATACAGGGTATTACGGTACAGAGTCAATGTGGAGGCTATATACAGGGTATTACGGTACAGAGTCAATGTGGAGGCTATATACAGGGTATTACGGTACAGAGTCAATGTGGAGGCTATATACAGGGTATTACGGCACAGAGTCAATGTGGAGGCTATATACAGGGTGTTCCACAGAGTCAATGTGGAGGTTATATACAGGGTGTTACGGTACAGAGTCAATGTGGAGGCTATATACAGGGTGTTACGGTACAGAGTCAATGTGGAGGCTATATACAGGGTATTACGGTACAGAGTCAATGTGGAGGCTATATACAGGGTATTACGGTACAGAGTCAATGTGGAGGTTATATACAGGGTATTACGGTACAGAGTCAATGTGGAGGCTATATACAGGGTATTACGGTACAGAGTCAATGTGGAGGCTATATACAGGGTATTACGGTACAGAGTCAATGTGGAGGCTATATACAGGGTGTTACGGTACAGAGTCAATGTGGAGGCTATATACAGGGTGTTACGGTACAGAGTCAATGTGGAGGTTATATACAGGGTGTTACGGTACAGAGTCAATGTGGAGGCTATATACAGGGTGTTACGGTACAGAGTCAATGTGGAGGCTATATACAGGGTATTACGGTACAGAGTCAATGTGGAGGCTATATACAGGGTATTATGGTACAGAGTCAATGTGGAGGTTATATACAGGGTATTACGGTACAGAGTCAATGTGGAGGCTATATACAGGGTATTACGGTACAGAGTCAATGTGGAGGCTATATAAAGGGTATTACGGTACAGAGTCAATGTGGAGGCTATATACAGGGTATTACGGTACAGAGTCAATGTGGAGGCTATACAGGGTATTACGGTACAGAGTCAATGTGGAGGCTATATACAGGGTATTACGGTACAGAGTCAATGTAGAGGCTATATACAGGGTATTACGGTACAGAGTCAATGTGGAGGCTATATACAGGGTATTACGGCACAGAGTTAATGTAGAGGCTATATACAGGGTATTACGGCACAGAGTTAATGTGGAGGTTATATACAGGGTGTTACGGTACAGAGTCAATGTGAGGCTATATACAGGGTATTACGGTACAGAGTCAATGTGGAGGTTATATACAGGGTATTACGGTACAGAGTCAATGTGGAGGCTATATACAGGGTATTACGGCACAGAGTCAATGTGGAGGCTATATACAGGGTATTACGGCACAGAGTCAATGTGGAGGCTATATACAGGGTATTACGGTACAGAGTCAATGTGGAGGCTATATACAGGGTATTACGGTACAGAGTCAATGTGGAGGCTATATACAGGGTATTACGGCACAGAGTCAATGTGAGGCTATATACAGGGTATTAAGGTACAGAGTCAATGAGGCCATATACAGGGTGTTCCGGCACAGAGTCAATGTGGAGGTTATATACAGGGTGTTACGGCATAGAGTCAATGGAGGCCATATACAGGGTGTTACGGTACAGAGTCAATGTGGAGGCTGTATACAGGTGTATTATGTACAGAGTCAATGTGGAGGAGTATACAGGGTATTACACAGAGTCAATGTGGAGGCTAGAAAGAGACAATACGTAAATTGAATCAAGGAAATGA
>NW_027039415.1:17500-63004 GCF_034236695.1 Oncorhynchus nerka | reverse complement strand
TGGACTACACGTCACGAGTGTTCAGAAAGTTAAGCTTACGTGGCAAGAATCTTATTGACTAAAATGATTAAAATGATACAGTACTGCTGAAGTAGGCTAGCTGGCAGAGGCTGCGTTGTTGACTATGTAGGCTAGCTGGCATTGGCTGCGTAGTTGACACTACACTAATCAAGTCGTTCCGTTGAGTGTAATAGTTTCTACTGTGCTGCTATTCGGGCTAGCTGGCTAGCTAGCAGTGTTGATTACGTTACGTTGCGTTAAAAGAACGACAATAGCTGGCTAGCTAACCTAGGAAATCGCTCTAGACTACACAATTATCTTTGATACAAAGACGGCTATGTAGCTAGCTATGTAGCTAGCTACGATCAAACAAATCAAGCCGTTGTACTGTAATGAAATGAAATGAAAAATGTGATACTACCTGTGGAGCGAGGCGAAATGCGACCAGTTGTTGAGTGCAGAAGTTCTGTTCGGTAGACGTTGGCTAGCTGTTGGCTAGCTGCAGAGTCTCCTATGTTAAGGACGACATAAAACTACACACTCTAAACTACACAATTATCTTGGAGTACGAAGACCAGCAAAGACAACTATGTAGCTAGCTAACACTACACTAATCAAGTCGTTCAGTTGAGTGTAATAGTTGTGCTGCTAATCGGTAGACGGTGGACTAGCTAACGGTGGACGTTAGCTAGCTGGCTAGCTGCAGGGCAGTGTAGACTGCGTTAGGATGACGAAATACGATAATTACGCAATTATCTATGATACAAAGACGGCTATGTAGCTAGCTAAGAAGAAATTGCTAAGATTAGACAAATCAAACCGTTGTACTATAATGAAATGTAATGAAATGTAATACTACCTGCGGACCGAGTGCAGATGCGACCGCTCGCTCCAACCCGGAAGTCGCCACACCAACCGCCACACCACACCACACCAACCGCCACGCCACACCAACCACCACACCAACCGCCACACCACACCAACCACCACACCACACCAACCACCACACCAACCGCCACACCAATCACCACACCAACCACCACACCACACCAACCGCCACGCCACACCAACCACCACACCAACCGCCACGCCACACCACACCAACCGCCACGCCACACCAACCGCCACACCACGCCACGCCAACCAAAAAGGAAACAATAAATACATAACACACAATGGAGGGTTGCATGTTGCCGCCACTTCCTGATACATCCTATGCCCCCACCCCCCCTCCCCCCCCGCCACCTGCCCAGCATGTGTCCCTGTTAGACAGATCCCTCCTATTGTCTACTGCCTCTAAACCAGGGCTCAGTTACCATTCAACCAAAAGATTAGAATCTGCTGCAACATTACATTATTTATGCGTCAACTACGAAGGGGTTTAATCTATGGGGTTTAACTACGAAGGGGTTTAATCTATGGGGTATAACTACGAAGGGATTTAATCTATGGGGTTTAACTACGAAGGGATTTAATCTATGGGGTTTAACTACGAAGGGATTTAATCTATGGGGTTTAACTACGAAGGGATTTAATCTATGGGGTTTAACTACGAAGGGATTTAATCTATGGGGTTTAACTACGAAGGGATTTAATCTATGGGGTTTAACTACGAAGGGATTTAATTCAAATTGCACTCTTAATAAAGGTTTACACGCATCGCACCGAATTGTGAATCTAGCGTTGTAAAATCAGCGAGTGCTCGGTTTGCAAATTACGTTCAGAAGTGCTAAGTACTCTCTCAGCTAGCAAACGCTATCAATGTGTCTGAGCCCTAAATTTATTTTCACACTGACATAGATAATGAGATTCTCCAGAGAAATTACTGTAATGTAAACTTGCAAATTGCTCAGGAGGTTGTGCACAAAACTCACCTGACAGTTTCCCCTCCTCCAAACAGGGCAGTATAAACATAATTATTTCATTGAGTTCAACATTCCTACAGTAAAACTCCTAACAGCAGAGCAATATTTTTAAAAAGGCTAAAATGTATAGACATTTTTATTATACTTGTTTTATTTAGTTTTCACCTGGAATTTTAGTTTTCTGAATTTTCTGAAATTGTCACTGTAGCTTTAAGAACTTGTTTGTGTACTTGATTGAAATTTTTACTGCATCGTTAGGAGCCAGTAACATAACCATTTTTCTACACCCTTTATAACATCTGCTAAACTGTGTAACACAACCAACAACGTTTTCCGTTGTAATTTGTGTTTACCTCATATAATTGTAATTTTATTTTACCTTTATTTAACCAGGCAAGTCAGTTAAGAACAAATTCTTATTTTCAATGACGGCCTAGGAACAGTGGGTTAACTGCCTGTTCAGGGGCAGAACGACAGATCTGTACCTTTTCAGCTCGGGGGTTTGAACTTGCAACCTTCCCGTTACAAGTCCAATGCTCTAACCACTAGGCTACCCTGCCGCCCCAATTTAATGACTTCCACGATATTGATAAAATGAAGCCGGGTTTGTTTTTAACTTTAATACGCTGAAATTGAGTTAGCTATCTAGCTATGGTTCTGCTAACGTCAGCATTCTTTTGTAGAGATTGGAAACCCAAATTGGTCTACACGGACAAGTTCTGGCCTGGTTTAGATCTTATCTGTCGGAAAGATATCAGTTTGTCTCTGTGAATGGTTTGTCCTCTGACAAATCAACTGTAAATTTCGGTGTTCCTCAAGGTTCCGTTTTAGGACCACTATTGTTTTCACTATATATTTTACCTCTTGGGGATGTTATTCAAAAACATAATGTTAACTTTCACTGCTATGCGGATGACACACAGCTGTACATTTCAATGAAACATGGTGAAGCCCCAAAATTGCCCTCGCTAGAAGCATGTGTTTCAGACATAAGGAAGTGGATGGCTGCAAACGGTCTACTTTTAAACTCGGACAAAACAGAGATGCTTGTTCTAGGTCCCAAGAAACAAAGAGATCTTCTGTTGAATCTGACAATTAATCTTAATGGTTGTACAGTCGTCTCAAATAAAACTGTGAAGGACCTCGGCGTTACTCTGGACCCTGATCTCTCTTTTGAAGAACATATCAAGACTGTTTCAAGGACAGCTTTTTTTTCCATCTACGTAACATTGCAAAAATCAGAAACTTTCTGTCCAAAAATGATGCAGAAAAATGTATCCATGCATTGCTTGCTGTTTGGGGTTTTAGGCTGGGTTTCTGTACAGCACTTTGAGATATCAGCTGATGTACGAAGGGCTTTATAAATACATGTGATTTGATTTGATTCAGCTTACTAGTAGCGAGATATTATGAAGAAGCTAGTTAGCTACAGTAGCTAGCTAAGGAGAATGCAGAAATAATTTTGTTTAACTTGCTACCTAACAGGTTCTGTAGCCACTATACTATGAACAACACTTTATGTTAACATTAGTGTACTTTTATGTTCTTATGAGAGGGGTAAACGTTCATGTTTGATATGCTAAAGTTAGTAGCTAAGCAGTAGCTAGTTAGCTATGTTATTTTAATTTTTTACCTTTTATTTAACTAGGCAATTTAGTTATTGTCTTGCAAGCTACATTTAATATGGGTACGAACAAGAAAATTAACCCTTTCAATTGTTTTAATTAACATGCATTATTTAAGAGTGTGGCTAATATATTTTAGAGGAAAAGTTAAAAGTTGCTTACAGGTTAGTGGCTGCTGTGATGCTGATATTTGTAGTACATTTGGAACTGCAGTGCAAGAACGTCACATTGAAAGGTAAGGCACGGACGTAATGTCAATTGAAAAGTAGATGTACACATTATGACAATTGAAATCTTGTCGCGGTGCCTCTCCTTTAAACGTTTGTCAATGAGAATAGCCTCTAAGTGTGATCAGTGGATATTATGAAAGTGGCTCTTAGTCCAGGACTAGTCTAGAGACATATGGGAATGTAAAATTATTTTCAAGGACAATGCCTAAAGTTTAGATATTGAAAATCGCAGAATGTATTTAAAGGATTTGTCAGTTCCTCTTGTGAACATACCAATCTGCTGGTTCGTTTCTTGGAATAATCTCTCTGGAGTTTATTAATGCCTAAATGTTCAATGCCTCATTTATTAATGTCTAAACTTTCAATGCCTCATTATTTATTCATGATTAAACTTTCATTGCCTCATTTATTTATTCATGATTAAACTTTCAATGCCTCATTATTTATTCATGATTAAACTTTCAATGCCTCATTATTTATTCATGATTAAACTTTCAATGCCTCATTTATTTATTAATGTCTAAAATGTCAATGCCTCATTTATTAATATCTAAACTTTCAATGCCTCATTATTTATTCATATCTAAACTTTAAATAGATAAACTTGACGATTTCAATGCCTGATATTCTTGTCCTTGTTGCATTGAGTGCATCAGGTCAAATATGGGCTCATGTACATACAGTATCGTACATAAATACAGGAATTACTATGAACCTCCATCCTGCTCTCATTTATGAAATGACATTATGCCACACTGCTCCAGGCCTGGAATCTAAATTGGCATGCTCTGTTTCATCATTGAAACAAATCGTATCAATCGTGAGCCGTTTGAAGAAGCGTAGGTGTATGTTGCACCTCACTACTTCACAGGGTTAGGGTTAGGGTTAGGGGTTAGGGGTTAGGGTTAGGGTTAGGGCAAATGAACATTTTTTCTTTTTTTGTTGTCAAAATGTTTTTTTTTTTTAAACATGTGAACTTTCAGGTGCCTTAATAACAAACTTGTATGCCATCTTTAAACACTAATACAATTGTTAAATTACGAGCCTAGTTGGTTTAGCCACAGAAAATACAGGAACCTTCCCGCTATCCATGATTGACTGATATAATGGATGGGCTGGACATGCAGAGAGATGAGTTTGGATTGGTCTGCCATGTAGCTGATCAGTATGTGTCCATAATCCTTTCTGCCACTGCTTTTTTTTTGGAAAGATAAAGAAGAAGAACTGAAAAGGTGTTGCTTTGCTGCCCTGAAGTTAATAGCGTTATCGACAAAGATCAGTGGGAAAAAGTTGGGATGGACAACATTCTGGAGGATGATCGCGCCATGCTGACTCTCTCTGACTCTGAAAATGAATCAGACGATGAGGAAATCTCTGATTTAGGTTTTTAAAAAACAACGTTTTAATTGAACCAGACATCGTAGAGTCTTCTGATGATGGTGATGTGGGAAGAAACGGTGATCAACAGTGGAATGCCCGGTGGAAGCAGAGTGATGATTGCCAAATGTGAAGAGTGTCAAAAAGAGAACACGGGAGGCTGTTGTATAAAACAACTGTCTCCTGATTACATCTTCAAACTAACGGTAAACCATGGCGTCCATGACAGAGGGAGAAGCGTTAATCCATGTATACAGTTAGGAGTTTAGCTACGTTTTCAGATATGATACATTTCTGATTTTGTCAGAAAGTCATTTTCATTGTAAGTTAAAGCGTACTGTTCGATAGCTAGCAAGCTAACGTTAGTTGGCTGGCTGGCTCGCTAGCTAACGTTACGTGTATGATCTAGCTAGCTAGCTAACATTGAACCTAGTTAGCTTTAGCTACCTAAAGATCCATGCATGGTGCTATAAATTGGGATTATGGTTCATTGTTAAACTATCTAGCTAGCTACATGTTCTAAACAAAAGACTCAACTATGCAAGTCACCATTTCACTGTACTGTTTACACCTTCTGTATTCTGTGTATGTGACAAAGAAACTTAGATTTTATTTGGTATAGTGTGTGTTTACCAGAGACAATAATGTGAAGAACAACATGACCTGCACCAACGTCAGATTAGCATATAAACCAAGGACTAGATAAAGTACATTTTTTACTACGACTTTTTGCTATTACTTTCATCACTTCTAGTCTTTAAATCGTTGATTGATTATTACACTGCCTTATTCACTCTGTTTATAGCACATGGCCTTACATGTGAATCCTTAAAGAGATGGGTGGGGCTAAAGCTTAAGATGGTGTGAACGATGCTGAATGGGTGTAGACAAAGGAGAGCTGCCCAGTGGGTGTACCAAAACATTCACGGGACATTTTCAGAAAAGTGGGTTTATCAACTTTTGATGCAGAAATAGTTTCTCATTGTTCCTAAAATCTAGTGTAAATTGATGTTCAATTTTCTCGCTCTGAGTCTCTTCTTTTATCCAAAACACCATTTGAAATTATACGACATAAGACCAGCAGGGGCGCCAGGTACTCTAGTGGATAGAGTGTTGGGCCAGTAACCGAAAGGTTGCTAGATCAAATTCCTGAGCTGACAAGGTTAAAGTCTGTCATTCTACCCCTGAACAAGGCAGTTAACCTGCTGTTCCCATGCTGTCATTGTAAATAGGAATTTGTTCTTAACTGACTTGTCTTGTTAAATAAAGATAAAAGACCGAATCAAGGTGGTGGGTCACAATCTGGACTCTAAGCAATGCTGCCACTAACGAGTATGCCATCATCCCCAATATTGAGAATATAGCTTTTTCCCCAAAAAGAATCTTGAAAATATATTGCCATGATGATTGGACGCATGGTTTTGCCATTTAATCCAATCAGAACACCACATCGGATTGGGATTGGTATTACAGGCAGAAGAGATTTGAGACAGCATAAATGAAACTCTACAAGAAGGTCAAGAGTCCATGGACATCATTTGAGATTATGATGTCTGTGTTATCTATGTCCCAAAATGCAATGCGTTGCGTCATGCCTAAGAGCAGCACTTAGTCATGGTATTTTAGGCATGTACCACACCTTCTCGGGATGTATTGCTTAATGTTACGAAGTTGTATTTTTAGTTGTCACTCTGAAATTTCCCCTGATGTTGATCCCTGTACAGGAATCGCAGCCATAACATGCAACTATGAATTCAAATTGTATTTGTCACATGCTTTGTAAACAACAGGTGTAGACTAACAGTGAAATGCTTTGTAGACAACAGGTGTAGACTAACAGTGAAATGCTTTGTAGACAACAGGTGTAGACTAACAGTGAAATGCTTTGTAAACAACAGGTGTAGACTAACAGTGAAATGCTTGGTAAGCAACAGGTGTAGACTAACAGTGAAATGCTTTGTAGACAACAGGTGTAGACTAACAGTGAAATGCTTTGTAAACAACAGGTGTAGACTAACAGTGAAATGCTTTGTAGACAACAGGTGTAGACTAACAGTGAAATGCTTGGTGAACAACAGGTGTAGACTAACAGTGAAATGCTTGGTAAGCAACAGGTGTAGACTAACAGTGAAATGCTTGGTAAACAACAGGTGTAGACTAACAGTGAAATGCTTGGTGAACAACAGGTGTAGACTAACAGTGAAATGTTTGGTAAACAACAGGTGTAGACTAACAGTGAAATGTTTGGTGAACAATAGGTGTAGACTAACAGTGAAATGTTTGGTAAACAACAGGTGTAGACTAACAGTGAAATATTTGGTGAACAACAGGTGTAGACTAACAGTGAAATGTTTGGTGAACAACAGGTGTAGACTAACAGTGAAATATTTGGTGAACAACAGGTGTAGACTAACAGTGAAATGTTTGGTGAACAACAGGTGTAGACTAACAGTGAAATGCTTGGTAAACAACAGGTGTAGACTAACAGTGAAATGTTTGGTGAACAACAGGTGTAGACTAACAGTGAAATGTTTGGTAAACAACAGGTGTAGACTAACAGTGAAATGTTTGGTAAACAACAGGTGTAGACTAACAGTGAAATGCTTGGTAAACAACAGGTGTAGACTAACAGTGAAATGTTTGGTAAACAACAGGTGTAGACTAACAGTGAAATGCTTGGTAAACGACAGGTGTAGACTAACAGTTAAATGCTTGGTAAACGACAGGTGTAGACTAACAGTGAAATGTTTGGTGAACAACAGGTGTAGACTAACAGTGAAATGTTTGGTAAACAACAGGTGTAGACTAACAGTGAAATGTTTGGTAAACAACAGGTGTAGACTAACAGTGAAATGCTTGGTAAACAACAGGTGTAGACTAACAGTGAAATGCTTGGTAAACGACAGGTGTAGACTAACAGTGAAATGCTTGGTAAACAACAGGTGTAGACTAACAGTGCAATGCTTGGTAAACAACAGATGTAGACTAACAGTGAAATGCTTGGTAAACAACAGGTGTAGACTAACAGTGAAATGCTTGGTAAACAACAGGTGTAGACTAACAGTGAAATGCTTGGTAAACAACAGGTGTAGACTAACAGTGAAATGCTTGGTAAACAACAGGTGTAGACTAACAGTGAAATGCTTGGTAAACAACAGGTGTAGACTAACAGTGAAATGTTTGGTAAACAACAGGTGTAGACTAACAGTGAAATGTTTGGTGAACAATAGGTGTAGACTAACAGTGAAATGCTTGGTAAACAACAGGTGTAGACTAACAGTGAAATGCTTGGTAAACAACAGGTGTAGACTAACAGTGAAATGTTTGGTAAACAACAGGTGTAGACTAACAGTGAAATGCTTGGTAAACAACAGGTGTAGACTAACAGTGAAATGTTTGGTGAACAACAGGTGTAGACTAACAGTGAAATGCTTGGTAAACAACAGGTGTAGACTAACAGTGAAATGCTTGGTAAACAACAGGTGTAGACTAACAGTGAAATGTTTGGTAAACAACAGGTGTAGACTAACAGTGAAATGCTTTGTAGACAACAGGTGTAGACTAACAGTGAAATGCTTTGTAGACAACAGGTGTAGACTAACAGTGAAATGCTTCTTAAACAACAGGTGTAGACTAACAGTGAAATGCTTGGTGAACAACAGGTGTAGAATAACAGTGAAATGCTTTGTGAACAACAGGTGTAGACTAACAGTGAAATGCTTGGTAAACAACAGGTGTAGACTAACAGTGAAATGCTTGGTAAACAACAGGTGTAGACTAACAGTGAAATGCTTGGTAAACAACAGGTGTAGACTAACAGTGAAATAATTGGTGAACAACAGGTGTAGACTAACAGTGAAATGCTCTGTAGACAACCGGTGTAGACTAACAGTGAAATGCTTTGTAGACAACAGGTGTAGACTAACAGTGAAATGTTTGGTGAACAATAGGTGTAGACTAACAGTGAAATGTTTGGTAAACAACAGGTGTAGACTAACAGTGAAATGTTTGGTGAACAACAGGTGTAGACTAACAGTGAAATGTTTGGTGAACAACAGGTGTAGACTAACAGTGAAATGTTTGGTGAACAATAGGTGTAGACTAACAGTGAAATGCTCTGTAGACAACCGGTGTAGACTAACAGTGAAATGCTTTGTAGACAACAGGTGTAGACTAACAGTGAAATGTTTGGTGAACAATAGGTGTAGACTAACAGTGAAATGTTTGGTAAACAACAGGTGTAGACTAACAGTGAAATGTTTGGTGAACAACAGGTGTAGACTAACAGTGAAATGTTTGGTGAACAACAGGTGTAGACTAACAGTGAAATGTTTGGTGAACAATAGGTGTAGACTAACAGTGCAATGCTTGGTAAACAACAGGTGTAGACTAACAGTGAAATGCTTGGTAAACAACAGGTGTAGACTAACAGTGAAATGCTTGGTAAACAACAGGTGTAGACTAACACTGAAATGTTTGGTGAACAACAGGTGTAGACTAACAGTGAAATGCTTTGTGAACAACAGGTGTAGACTAACAGTGAAATGCTTTGTGAACAACAGGTGTAGACTAACAGTGAAATGCTTTGTGAACAACAGGTGTAGACTAACAGGGAAATGCTTGGTGAACAACAGGTGTAGACTAACAGTGAAATGCTTTGTGAACAACAGGTGTAGACTAACAGTGAAATGCTTTGTGAACAACAGGTGTAGACTAACAGTGAAATGCTTGGTAAACAACAGGTGTAGACTAACAGTGAAATGCTTGGTGAACAACAGGTGTAGACTAACAGTGAAATGCTTGGTAAACAACAGGTGTAGACTAACAGTGAAATGCTTGGTGAACAACAGGTGTAGACTAACAGGGAAATGCTTTGTAGACAACAGGTGTAGGTCCATGGGACCCATTTTCAATGTTTACAAAAAGAAAAACGATGCAATGAATACTTTTAACAACCTCATTGGCCTTTGGCTCATTTTCTGCGAAGAACATGTAAAAGAACACATTTTCATTGAGTGCACTGTGCACCCCCCTACACATGTATATTACATATGTGGTGTTCGGATCCACTGGACCAGAGGGTAATAAAAGTGTGGAAAAGTGTGTGTGTAGGTGAAAACAAAATGAAACAAAAAGGTTTGCTGTGTGCCTTCACTCTGCCTTCCTCCTCCCTGGCCCTGGCTGTTTCAACATAGCACCAAAAATCTGTCTTTCTCTCTGCCTTCCTCCTCCCTGGCCCTGGCTGTTTCAACATAGCACCAAAAACCTGTCTTTCTCTCTGCCTTCCTCCTCCCTGGCCCTGGCTGTTTCAACATAGCACCAAAAACCTTTCTTTCTCTCTGCCTTCCTCCTCCCTGGCCCTGGCTGTTTCAACATAGCACCAAAAACCTGTCTTTCTCTCTGCCTTCCTCCTCCCTGGCCCTGGCTGTTTCAACATAGCACCAACAACCTGTCTTTCTCTCTGCCTTCCTCCTCCCTGGCCCTGGCTGTTTAAACACAGCACCAAAAACCTGTCTTTCTCTCTGCCTTCCTCCTCCCTGGCCCTGGCTGTTTCAACATAGCACCAAAAACCTTTCTTTCTCTCTGCCTTCCTCCTCCCTGGCCCTGGCTGTTTCCACATAGCACCCAAAACCTTTCTTTCTCTCTGCCTTCCTCCTCCCTGGCCCTGGCTGTTTCAACATAGCACCAAAAACCTGTCTTTCTCTCTGCCTTCCTCCTCCCTGGCCCTGGCTGTTTCCACATAGCACCCAAAACCTTTCTTTCTCTCTGCCTTCCTCCTCCCTGGCCCTGGCTGTTTCAACATAGCACCAAAAACCTGTCTTTCTCTCTGCCTTCCTCCTCCCTGGCCCTGGCTGTTTAAACATAGCACCAAAGACCTGTCTTTCTCTCTGCCTTCCTCCTCCCTGGCCCTGGCTGTTTAAACATAGCACCAAAGACCTGTCTTTCTCTCTGCCTTCCTCCTCCCTGGCCCTGGCTGTTTAAACATAGCACCAAAGACCTGTCTTTCTCTCTGCCTTCCTCCTCCCTGGCCCTGGCTGTTTAAACATAGCACCAAAGACCTGTCTTTCTCTCTGCCTTCCTCCTCCCTGGCCCTGGCTGTTTCAACATAGCACCAAAGACCTGTCTTTCTCTCTGCCTTCCTCCTCCCTGGCCCTGGCTGTTTAAACATAGCACCAAAGACCTGTCTTTCTCTCTGCCTTCCTCCTCCCTGGCCCTGGCTGTTTAAACATAGCACCAAAGACCTGTCTTTCTCTCTGCCTTCCTCCTCCCTGGCCCTGGCTGTTTAAACATAGCACCAAAGACCTGTCTTTCTCTCTGCCTTCCTCCTCCCTGGCCCTGGCTGTTTAAACATAGCACCAAAGACCTGTCTTTCTCTCTGCCTTCCTCCTCCCTGGCCCTGGCTGTTTAAACATAGCACCAAAGACCTGTCTTTCTCTCTGCCTGTCTCCCGCTTTTCTCACTCTCTTTTCCCTTTGTAATGTGTGAAACTACACAATGTCTTGCAGGAACCTGCACAATGTTATTACAATACATTATTTCAATACATTGTAAAAAATAATTTTTAAATGCAGTATTGTTCCCACAATATTCCCCAGCCAGGTGCAAATTGGGGGAAGGACACAACAAATAAATAGCTTTGCATGCTCCTTACCACAATCAATCAGTATGACAAAAAGAACCTCTGCTCAGAAGTCCTTAGAAATGGAGAGAGAAACTAGTGTGGAAGGAGCGTCTTCCACTTCCAATTTTCCGAATATGAGGATCATGTCTGTACATGTGAGTTGGAAGAAGAGGATGAGATTGACCCTCAGCCAGCCCCAGGACCAGCCCGTCAGCAACCAGCCCCAGGACCAGCCCGTCAGCAACCAGCCCCAGGACCAGCCCGTCAGCAACCAGCCCCAGGACCAGCCCGTCAGCAACCAGCCCCAGGACCAGCCCGTCAGCAACCAGCCCCAGGACCAGCCCATCAGCAACCAGCCCCAGGACCAGCCCATCAGCAACCAGCCCCAGGACCAGCCCTTCAGCAACCAGCCCCAGGACCAGCCCATCAGCAACCAGCCCCAGGACCAGCCCATCAGCAACCAGCCCCAGGACCAGCCCTTCAGCAACCAGCCCCAGGACCAGCCCATCAGCAACCAGCTCATCGGCAGCCTGTAGGAGGAGAAATATGGATGTCAAAAAATTGTGAAATTGAATGGTCTTCTTGCCCAAGGAATGAGCCACCCAATATGGCTGCCAAACTGATAAGGATGCAAACAGGGCCGACGTGGATGGCGGTTACTCATGTGCAGGACATAAAGTCTTCTTTTGACCTGTTCATCCCAGACACTATCCAGAAAATCATTCTGAAATGCACTAATTTGGAGGGAAGGCAATGTTTTTTGGAGAGAGATGGAAGGAGATGGACCAAACTCATTGACATGCATACTTTGGGGTTCTTATCCTTACTGGTGTTTTTAGATCCACTGGGAAATCCACAGAATCCATGTGGAATGCAGAAACTGGCAAAGAACTTTTCAGTGCAACAATTTATCTGGAAAACGTCCACATTTTTACCAGGATTATCTGCTTCGATAACCCGCTCGGTAACAGAGAGACAAGCTAGCTGCTATCAGGTCAGTACAGAGAGACAAGCTAGCTGCTATCAGGTCAGTACAGAGAGACAAGCTAGCTGCTATCAGGTCAGTGTAGAGAGACAAGCTAGCTGCTATCAGGTCAGTGTAGAGAGACACGCTAGCTGTTATCAGGTCAGTGTAGAGAGGCAAGCTAGCTGCTATCAGGTCAGTACAGAGAGACAAGCTAGCTGCTATCAGGTCAGTACAGAGAGACAAGCTAGCTGCTATCAGGTCAGTGTAGAGAGACAAGCTAGCTGCTATCAGGTCAGTGTAGAGAGACAAGCTAGCTGCTATCAGGTCAGTACAGAGAGACAAGCTAGCTGCTATCAGGTCAGTGTAGAGAGACAAGCTATCTGCTATCAGGTCAGTGTAGAGAGACAAGCTAGCTGCTATCAGGTCAGTACAGAGAGACAAGCTAGCTGCTATCAGGTCAGTGTAGAGAGGCAAGCTAGCTGCTATCAGGTCAGTGCAGAGAGACAAGCTAGCTGCTATCAGGTCAGTCTAGAGCAGTGGTCACCAAACTCCGGCCCGCGGGCCGGATACGGCCCGTCATCACATTTGGCCCGGCCCCGCTATCGAATTTTTTTCCTATTTGGCCTCCAGAAAAAAAATCCTAGGCCCGGCCCTGTCAAAGAGAGAACGGAATAATGGCGAAAAGGTTAGGTAAGAGAAAAATTGATTCAGAATGCAGGGTATTTAACCTGCAGTGGACGAACAATTTTTTTTTTTCAATGCAAAGAAAAGGCTGTTTGTCTCATCTGTCAAGAGACGGTGGCGGTATTCAAAGAATACAATCTTCGCCGACACTATGAATCCCGTCACAAAGACAAGTACGATAGCTTGCAAGGCCAAATACGAGCAGACAAACTCTCAAAGCTAAAAAGTGGACTACTATCTCAGCAGAATACATTTGTACGCCAAGCTCAGCTGAACCAGGCATCCGTTCGGGCCAGCTTTCGGGTTGCTAAACTGATAGCAAGAAGCGGTAAGCCTTTCACTGACGGAGAGTTTGTTAAGAAATGTATGGATGCTGTCGCGGAGGAGGTGTGTCCCGAGAAGAAAGATGCATTTAATGCCGTAAGTCTGTCGGCGAGTACAATCACCAGACGCGTTGAAGAAATCGGGAGTAATGTATATGCCCAGCTGCAGCAGAAGACGAAAGAATTTGACTTTTTTCATTAGCACTGGATGAGAGCACGGACGTGCAAGACACAGCGCAACTGCTCATTTTTATTCCCAGCCTTCATATCAGTTTGAGTTGGCTGAGTTACAGAACTGTGATGTTCTGAAAGACGCATTCAAGCCCAACAGTCTCATTGACTTCTATGCCGCCCTCCCAAACGACACATATCCAAACATCAAAAAACACGCAATGAAAATGTCCACAGTTTTTGGCAGCACGTATATCTGCGAGAAAACCTTTTCTCGCATGAAACTGCTGAAAACCCCGATGAGATCAAGATTGACAGATGAACATTTGCATCAGTGCTTGAGACTGGCTGTAACTAGAATGGAACCTGATATTCAACTTCTCACCAGCCAGATGCAGGCCCACAGTTCACACTGATGAACATACATAGGTAAGCTCACTTTTCTGACTTGAATGAGTCATTCTGAGCATAAACAAATATAATCATAATAAAATCTACTGGGATAAAATCCATCTTTACAACCATACTGGTAGTGAAATGTATTGTGCTGTGTAGGTGCTGTATCACTTAGTTCAGTTTCTCAACCTGCTTCTTTTGTGGTTTTCACAGGGAAGTTGATGAGAGAGAGCTGCAAACAGCGGTGTCTACAAGCCTACTGGAACCTACAAAAGGATTATAAGGAAGGAACACAAGAACTTTAAGAGACTGCTCATATGTGTCAGAGAGATTCTGCTCTGACAACTGAGCTGAACTTTTATCTGTTAAGATTGTGCATGGCACGACAGAAAGTTAATGTTCCATGGCTTTTTTTTCTATGAAGAACCCAGAGAGAGTTATTTAGTTATTATTTATTTCCTGTTTTTTCTGTGAAGAACTCAGAGAGGGTTATTTAGTTATTATTTATTTCATTAATAGTGTTATTATTTGTTTCCTGACTTTTTTTCTGTAAAGAACCTGGAAAGGGTTATTTGGTTATGTGTGGCTTTCTGGAAAACAATACCATTTTTAAGCTCCCCTACGATCGTCACACTTTTTCTGTTACAAACTGACACCGGCCCCCCATCAGAGAAGGGAAAAGTTATGTGGCCCTCACAGGAAAAAGTTTGGGGACCCCTGGTCTAGAGAGACAAGCTAGCTGCTATCAGGTCAGTGTAGAGAGGCAAGCTAGCTGCTATCAGGTCAGTGTAGAGAGACAAGCTAGCTGCTATCAGGTCAGTGTAAAGAGACAAGCTAGCTGCTATCAGGTCAGTGTAGAGAGACAAGCTAGCTGCTATCAGGTCAATGTAGAGAGACAAGCTATCTGCTATCAGGTCAGTGTAGAGAGACAAGCTAGCTGCTATCAGGTCAGTGCAGAGAGACAAGCTAGCTGCTATCAGGTCAGTGCAGAGAGACAAGCTAGCTGCTATCAGGTCAGTTTGGGACAAGTGGGTGGACCGCCTTCCCCTGTTTTACAACCATGGGCCCATTTAGGGGTCGTTGCCCCTTCAGGTAGTACATACCGTCTAAACCCGCAAAATATGGAATCAAGATCTGTTATTTCATAGTTTTGATGTCTTCACTCTTATTCTACAATGTAGAAAATAGTTTTAAAAAATAAAGAAAAACCCTGTAATGATTAGGAGTGTCCAAACTTTTGACTGGTACTGTAAGTATGAATTATATTTACATAAATTGTTATGGCTGTATTGTTTAAAAAAAAAAAAATAATTTTGTGGGTCCATCAGCGACGTCAACATTGGCTGAAAACAAAAACACCTCATAAGGGTTAATAGACACAAGATACAAATGGAATGCAGTACAATCATTGACGTGGGAAACTCTACAGATCAATTGAAATGGCTTATATTCTCACAGGCAGATATGACAACACTTTAACTCTGGAGAATTGAAAATTCTTATTTGTGAAAACAGGAAATGTGAACGAGAGACTACACTACAGTACACTCCAGCCAACCACGTCACAGACTGTACACTCCAGCCAACCACGTCACAGACTGTACACTCCAGCCAACCACGTCACAGACTGTACACTCCAGCCAACCACGTCACAGACTGTACACTCCAGCCAACCACGTCACAGCCTTAAGACTCCGTGAACATCTAATCAAATGGCTACCCAGACTATTTGTACTGCCCCCCCCCTCTTTTACGCTGCTGATACTCTCTGTTATTATCTATGCATAGTCACTTTCATAACTCTACCTACGTGTACATATTACCACAAATACCTTGACTAACCGGTGCCCCTTGACTCTGTACCGGTACCCCGTATATATGGCCTCCGTATTGTTATTTTACTGCTGCTTTTTAATTATTTGTTACTTTTATTTCATTTTTTGTTGTGGTATTTTTCTTAAAACTCCATAGTTGGTTAGGGGCTCGTAAGTAAGCATTTCACTGTAAGGTCTACTACACCAGTTGTATTCAGCATTTCACTGTAAGGTCTACTACACCAGTTGTATTCAGCATTTCACTGTAAGGTCTACTACACCTGTTGTATTCAGCATTTCACTGTAAGGTCTACTACACCTGTTGTATTCAGCATTTCACTGTAAGGTCTACCTGTTGTATTCAGCATTTCACTGTAAGGTCTACTACACCTGTTGTATTCAGCATTTCACTGTAAGGTCTACTACACCTGTTGTATTCAGCATTTCACTGTAAGGTCTACTACACTTGTTGTATTCAGCATTTCACTGTAAGGTCTACCTGTTGTATTCAGCATTTCACTGTAAGGTCTACTACACCTGTTGTATTCAGCATTTCACTGTAAGGTCTACTACACCTGTTGTATTCAGCATTTCACTGTAAGGTCTACCTGTTGTATTCAGCATTTCACTGTAAGGAC
Source organism: Oncorhynchus nerka (assembly GCF_034236695.1). Lineage (NCBI taxonomy): Eukaryota > Metazoa > Chordata > Actinopteri > Salmoniformes > Salmonidae > Oncorhynchus > Oncorhynchus nerka. The sequence continues at coordinate 46,292 of NW_027039415.1, read as the reverse complement.
TACACCTGTTGTATTCAGCATTTCACTGTAAGGTCTACTACACCTGTTGTATTCGGCGCATGTGACAAATGACTTTGATTTGACATAAGTAAAGTTTCACAGCTGTGAAAATATAGACTCTCTAATCAAGGGTGGACCGGCCGGGTTACAGGTTGTCACCTGGTGTCAGGACAGTATTGGTTGTTGATAAGTTCAGACTAACAATCGTAAAATAATCAGTTACTGGCACCATATTTTACACAAACACAGCGTCACCCAAAAGTAAATGAAATGCAATGATGTATTTATGTGTACGTTAGCTGAGTGTCGTCTGGTTCAGTTGTGTTTCAGTTATAATAGGTGATGAAACAGGGAAAAGGTCAGTGGTCCTGACCATCCATTTTGAAACATAAATTGTTTGACGAATCATTATACCCTGATGAAGACAGCTTGCCTGTCGAAACGTTGGACATGACATTTTTGCATCTGAGCTCTTAGAGTGTGCGGGTCTCCTTTATTTTCAAGTTTTCCGCCTAAATAGGTGTGCGTTTCTTTCTCCTCCAGATCGACTGTGTAACACAGGCGATTTGTAAAAGCGTCTACATTTGACCCCCTTGGGGTACTTAAGGTTCGTAAGAGGAGGAGGAGGGATTAGAACTGGTTTGTATGAATACTCAAAGACAAGATGGGGTCTGTTTTTACTCCTTCCTCTTGGTAAATAGTATGGTCTACAGCTTATCATGAGGTATTCTAACTCAGGTGAGTAAAAACTTGAGACTTAACGTTAGAGATTGTGCACCAGCTGTTGTTAACAAAGAGACACACCCCTCCTCCTTTTGTCTTACTGCCGTCCGGTCTTGATGATACACAGAAAAAACATATTATCCATGTCCTTGTTCAGTCACGACTCGGAGAAACATAGAATATAAAAAATATTCAGGTCCCGTTGATAGGTCATAAGAAATTATGGCGTAGACATTATGTACAAAAAAAAAGCTAAGATCAGTGTAAAAATACACAAAATAGCAGAATTGGTCATCAGTCCGTAAGACAGGTACTATCCACAGCAGCACCATCTTTGTCCCATGTGGCGCTGGTAAAAAGCGGTGTACTATATAGGGAATAGAGATCCATTTGGGAAGCAGCCATTGAGGAACAGGAAGTCCTATATGTGAGTTGAAGAGAGATATTTACCACAGAAGAGCTTCAAACACTAAAAAAAATAACAATCACAATCATAAAATGTAATTACATCTTAGCTATATTGTAAACATGTTTTTTCCGAAAATAAAGGTTAGAGCTTGGTTTGATTACATATTAGGCTACATTGGGTATCTTGGTATTGTTATAAATTGTGCAACTTAGCTAGGCTACTGTAGGTCCAATAATTGTGATTCTATCTTCTATCTTCTAGGAAGGGTTTAGAGATTGAGATCGACACCTTGGTTGGGATCATTCTAATGAGCAGGTTGAAGTAATGCGGCGATGCCCAAGACCCCGAGGTATGTTGTGACAAGGGAACTGAGACTAACCAACATGTTGTAAATTACGTTTACGTAGGCCACTGACTTCTATACAGACATCTTGTCACGACACAACTCTCGTTTTTTATTTTGTCACTAATCAATGTCAAATCCTTGCGACTTTCAATTGTCCTTTTTCACTTTGCTCTTAGCTACGAGCTCCACAAGCCTTGTCCAGTTGGGATGCCTGTTTAGTTTTAATGCCAGGTTATTTTCAGACTTACATACGTAGCCTCAAGTTGTCAACCCAGCATGAAAGCTGGCTTTTGTGGATATTTGACACAGCTACAGCTGGTATGAATGTTATGTGATATTATGTGGTTGTAGGGGATGTGTGTATATGATATTGTGTTATAACTAAGACGGTAGAGGTTAAGAAGGTTCATTGTTACAAAAAAGGAAGAGAAACCCATCTGGGTCATGCTACTGTCGGCGTGTCTTCCCTGCCACAAGACGATAAGTAACGTGCACATTTATCTGTGCTAAAGTACTTTGTGTTTGTTTAATAGTATGAACTGTAGTCCTCAGTGTTTTAATACACCCATACAGTGTCCGTAAAACAGCTGCTCATGTAAGTTTCACGGTAATGTAAAAAAATAACTTGACCTTAATACCTTGACCCTTAATAACTTGACCCTTAATAACTTGACCCTTAATAACTTGACCCTTAATAACTTGACCCTTAATACTTTGACCCTTAATAACTTGACCCTTAATAACTTGACCCTTAATAACTTGACCCTTAATAACTTGACCCTTAATACCTTGACCCTTAATAACTTGACCCTTAATAACTTGACCCTTAATAACTATCTTAGTAACATGACCTGTAATACCTTGACCCTTAATACCTTGACCCTTAATAACTTGACCCTTAATAACTTGACCCTTAGTAACTTGACCCTTAATAACTTGACCCTTAATAACTTGACCCTTAATACCTTGACCCTTAATAACTTGACCCTTAATAACTTGACCCTTAATAACTTGACCCTTAGTAACTTGACCCTTAATAACTATCTTAGTAACTTGACCTGTAATACCTTGACCCTTAATAACTTGACCCTTAATAACTTGACCCTTAATAACTATCTTAGTAACTTGACCTGTAATACCTTGACCCTTAATAACTTGACCCTTAATAACTTGACCCTTAATAACTATCTTAGTAACTTGACCTGTAATACCTTGACCCTTAATAACTTGACCCTTAATAACTTGACCCTTAATAACTATCTTAGTAACTTGACCTGTAATACCTTGACCCTTAGTAACTTGACCCTTAATAACTATCTTAGTAACTTGACCTGTAATACCTTGACCCTTAATAACTATCTTAGTAACTTGACCTGTAATACCTTGACCCTTAGTAACATGACCCTTAATAACTATCTTAGTAACTTGACCTGTAATACCTTGACCCTTAATAACTATCTTAGTAACTATCTCAGGCCAAACACAGAAATCCCAAATTATAGAAAAAAGGAACATAGACTGCCCACCCCAACTCACACCCTGACCATACAAAAAACAAAGACAAAACAAAGGAACTAAGGTCAGAACGTGACAGTGGCGAGCAAATTAAAATACCTAATAGATCATTTATAACGGACAAGAGTGGAGGACTTCTAGATGATTGAAAACAGACAGGACTGAAGGACTACTAGAGAATATATAATAGAATGGAATGAAGGACTACTAGATGATTTATCAAGCACAGGTACAATAGGGACAGTACAGTGAGGGAAAAAAGTATTTGACCCCCTGCTGATTTTGTACGTTTGCCACTGACAAAGAAATGATCGGTCTATAATTTTAATGGTATGTTTATTTGAACAGTGAGAGACAGAATAACTACAAAAAAATCCAGAAAAACGCATGTCAAAAATGTTATAAATTGATTTGCATTTTAATGAGGGAAATAAGTATTTGACCCCCCTCTCAATCAGAAAGATTTCTGGCTCCCAGGTGTCCTTTATACAGGTAACGAGCTGAGATTAGGAGCACACTCTTAAAGGAGTGCTCTAATCTCATTTTGTTACCCGTAACAAGCTGTAGAAAGCACATATACATGCCCGTCTGAAATTGCCAATGAACATCTGAATGATTCAGAGGACAACTGGGTGAAAGTGTTGTGGTCAGATGAGACCAAAATGGAGCTCTTTGGCATCAACTCAACTCGCCGTGTTTGGAGGAGGAGGAATGCTGCCTATGACCCCAAGAACACCATCCCCACCGTCAAACATGGAGGTGGAAACATTACGCTTTGGGGGTGTTTTTCTGCTAAGGAGACAGGACAACTTCACCACATCAAAGGGACAATGGATGGGGCCATGTACAGTCAAATCTTGGGTGAGAACCTCCTTCCCTCAGCCAGGGCATTGAAAATGGGTCGTGGATGGCGATTTCAGCATGACAATGACCCAAAACACACGGCCAAGGCAACAAAGGCGTGGCTCAAGAAGAAGCACATTAAGGTCCTGGAGTGGCCTAGCCAGTCTCCAGACCTTAATCCCATAGAAAATCTGTGGAGGGAGCTGAAGGTTTGAGTTGCCAAACGTCAGCCTCGAAACCTTAATGACTTGGAGAAGATCTGCAAAGAGGAGTGGGACAAAATCCCTCCTGAGATGTGTGCAAACCTGGTGGCCAACTACAAGAAACGTCTGACCTCTGTGATTGCCAACAAGGGTTTTGCCATCAAGTACTATATCATGTTTTGCAGAGGGTTCAAATACTTATTTCCCTCATTAAGATGCAAATCAATTTATAACATTTTTGACGTGGATTTTGTTGTTGTTATTCTGTCTCTCACTGTTCAAATAAACCATTACAATTATAGACGGATCATTTCTTTGTCAGGGGGCAAATACAAAATCAGCAGGGGATCAAATACCCTTTTCCCTCACAGTAGGTACATTAGGTAGAGTAGGTACATTAGGTAGAGTAGGCACAGTAGGTATTTAGGTAGAGTAGGCACAGTAGGTACATTAGGTAGAGTAGGTACATTAGGTAGAGTAGGCACAGTAGGGACATTAGCTAGAGTAGGCACAGTAGGTACATTAGGTAGAGTAGGCACAATAGGAGGGACATTAGGTAGAGTAGGGACAGTGGGTACATTAGGTAGAGTAGGCACAATAGGAGGGACATTAGGTAGAGTAGGGACAGTAGGTACATTAGGTAGAGTAGGCACAGTAGGTACATTAGGTAGAGTAGGGACAGTAGGTACATTAGGCAGAGTAGGCACAATAGGAGGGACATTAGGTAGAGTAGGCACAGTAGGGACATTAGGTAGAGTAGGCACAGTAGGTACATTAGGTAGAGTAGGGACAGTAGGTACATTAGGCAGAGTAGGCACAATAGGAGGGACATTAGGTAGAGTAGGCACAGTAGGTACATTAGCTAGAGTAGGGACAGTAGGTACATTAGGTAGAGTAGGGACAGTAGGTACATTAGGTAGAGTAGGCACATTTACATTTACATTTAAGTCACAGTAGGTACATTAGGTAGAGTAGGGACAGTAGGGACATTAGGTAGAGTAGGGACAGTAGGGACATTAGGTAGAGTAGGGACAGTAGGTACATTAGGTAGAGTAGGTACATTAGGTAGAGTAGGGACAGTAGGTACATTAGGTAGAGTAGGGACAGTAGGGACATTAGGTAGAGTAGGGACAGTAGGTACATTAGGTAGAGTAGGGACAGTAGGGACATTAGGTAGAGTAGGGACAGTAGGGACATTAGGTAGAGTAGGGACAGTAGGGACATTAGGTAGAGTAGGGACAGTAGGTACATTAGGTAGAGTAGGGACAGTAGGGACATTAGGTAGAGTAGGGACAGTAGGTACATTAGGTAGAGTAGGCACAGTAGGGACATTAGGTAGAGTAGGGACATTAGGTAGAGTAGGGACATTAGGTAGAGTAGGCACAGTAGGGACATTAGGTAGAGTAGGCACAGTAGGGACATTAGGTAGAGTAGGGACAGTAGGGACATTAGGTAGAGTAGGGACAGGAGGGACATTAGGTAGAGTAGGGACAGTAGGGACATTAGGTAGAGTAGGGACAGTAGGGACATTAGGTAGAGTAGGCACAATAGGAGGGACATTAGGTAGAGTAGGGACAGTAGGGACATTAGGTAGAGTAGGGACAGTAGGTAGAGTAGGCACAGTAGGGACAGTAGGGACATTAGGTAGAGTAGGGACAGTAGGGACATTAGGTAGAGTAGGGACAGTAGGTACATTAGGTAGAGTAGGGACAGTAGGTACATTAGGCAGAGTAGGCACAATAGGAGGGACATTAGGTAGAGTAGGCACAGTAGGGACATTAGGTAGAGTAGGCACAGTAGGTACATTAGGTAGAGTAGGGACAGTAGGTACATTAGGCAGAGTAGGCACAATAGGAGGGACATTAGGTAGAGTAGGGACAGTAGGGACATTAGGTAGAGTAGGGACAGTAGGTACATTAGGTAGAGTAGGGACAGTAGGGACATTAGGTAGAGTAGGGACAGTAGGGACATTAGGTAGAGTAGGGACAGTAGGGACATTAGGTAGAGTAGGGACAGTAGGTACATTAGGTAGAGTAGGGACAGTAGGGACATTAGGTAGAGTAGGGACAGTAGGTACATTAGGTAGAGTAGGCACAGTAGGGACATTAGGTAGAGTAGGGACATTAGGTAGAGTAGGGACATTAGGTAGAGTAGGCACAGTAGGGACATTAGGTAGAGTAGGCACAGTAGGGACATTAGGTAGAGTAGGGACAGTAGGGACATTAGGTAGAGTAGGGACAGTAGGGACATTAGGTAGAGTAGGGACAGTAGGGACATTAGGTAGAGTAGGGACAGTAGGGACATTAGGTAGAGTAGGCACAATAGGAGGGACATTAGGTAGAGTAGGGACAGTAGGGACATTAGGTAGAGTAGGGACAGTAGGTAGAGTAGGCACAGTAGGGACAGTAGGGACATTAGGTAGAGTAGGGACAGTAGGGACATTAGGTAGAGTAGGGACAGTAGGGACATTAGGTAGAGTAGGCACAGTAGGTACATTAGGCAGAGTAGGCACAATAGGAGGGACATTAGGTAGAGTAGGCACAGTAGGTACATTAGCTAGAGTAGGGACAGTAGGTACATTAGGTAGAGTAGGGACAGTAGGTACATTAGGTAGAGTAGGCACATTTACATTTACATTTAAGTCACAGTAGGTACATTAGGTAGAGTAGGGACAGTAGGGACATTAGGTAGAGTAGGGACAGTAGGGACATTAGGTAGAGTAGGGACAGTAGGTACATTAGGTAGAGTAGGTACATTAGGTAGAGTAGGGACAGTAGGTACATTAGGTAGAGTAGGGACAGTAGGGACATTAGGTAGAGTAGGGACAGTAGGTACATTAGGTAGAGTAGGGACAGTAGGGACATTAGGTAGAGTAGGGACAGTAGGGACATTAGGTAGAGTAGGGACAGTAGGGACATTAGGTAGAGTAGGGACAGTAGGTACATTAGGTAGAGTAGGGACAGTAGGGACATTAGGTAGAGTAGGGACAGTAGGTACATTAGGTAGAGTAGGCACAGTAGGGACATTAGGTAGAGTAGGGACATTAGGTAGAGTAGGGACATTAGGTAGAGTAGGCACAGTAGGGACATTAGGTAGAGTAGGCACAGTAGGGACATTAGGTAGAGTAGGGACAGTAGGGACATTAGGTAGAGTAGGGACAGTAGGGACATTAGGTAGAGTAGGGACAGTAGGGACATTAGGTAGAGTAGGGACAGTAGGGACATTAGGTAGAGTAGGCACAATAGGAGGGACATTAGGTAGAGTAGGGACAGTAGGGACATTAGGTAGAGTAGGGACAGTAGGTAGAGTAGGCACAGTAGGGACAGTAGGGACATTATGTAGAGTAGGGACAGTAGGGACATTAGGTAGAGTAGGGACAGTAGGGACATTAGGTAGAGTAGGCACAGTAGGTACATTAGGTAGAGTAGGCACAGTAGGGACATTAGGTAGAGTAGGCACAGTAGGTACATTAGGTAGAGTAGGCACAGTAGGGACATTAGGTAGAGTAGGCACAGTAGGTACATTAGGTAGAGTAGGCACAGTAGGGACATTAGGTAGAGTAGGGACAGTAGGGACATTAGGTAGAGTAGGGACAGTAGGGACATTAGGTAGAGTAGGGACAGTAGGGACATTAGGTAGAGTAGGCACAGTAGGTACATTAGGTAGAGTAGGGACAGTAGGGACATTAGGTAGAGTAGGCACAGTAGGGACATTAGGTAGAGTAGGGACAGTAGGTACATTAGGTAGAGTAGGGACAGTAGGGACATTGGGTAGAGTAGGGACAGTAGGGACATTAGGTAGAGTAGGCACAGTAGGTACATTAGGTAGAGTAGGGACAGTAGGGACATTAGGTAGAGTAGGCACAGTAGGTACATTAGGTAGAGTAGGCACAGTAGGTACATTAGGTAGAGTAGGGACAGTAGGGACATTAGGTAGAGTAGGCACAGTAGGTACATTAGGTAGAGTAGGGACAGTAGGTACATTAGGTAGAGTAGGGACAGTAGGGACATTAGGTAGAGTAGGGACAGTAGGTACATTAGGTAGAGTAGGCACAGTAGGTACATTAGGTAGAGTAGGGACAGTAGGGACATTAGGTAGAGTAGGCACAGTAGGTACATAAGGTAGAGTAGGGACAGTAGGGACATTAGGTAGAGTAGGCACAGTAGGGACATTAGGTAGAGTAGGGACAGTAGGTACATTAGGTAGAGTAGGGACATTAGGGACATTGGGTAGAGTAGGCACAGTAGGTACATTAGTAACCCTAAACCTGACCGCTAAGCTTAAAATAGCCCTTTTCCTGGTTTTACTATTATTGTGAGGCCTTCTGGTCCCCATAAGGACGGTAAAACCAAATACACACACATATGCTGATATGCTAAAACATACAAAAAGACTCATTAGTTTTCTCACATGCATACACACACACACACACACACACACACACACACACACACACACACACACACACACACACACAACCACACACACAACCACACACAACCACACACACACACACACACACACAACCACACACACACACACACACACACACACACACACACACACACAACCACACACACAACCACACACAACCACACACACACACACACACACAACCACACACACACACACACACACACACACACACACACACACACACACACACACACACACACACACACACACACACACACACACACACACACACACACACACACACACACACACACAACCACACACACACACACACACACACACACACACACACACACAGATAAACGCTATGGCAGCTAACCAGCCCACCATCTCCCCATAACGGAAAGTGGCCTGTGTATTTAAGTGTGCCTTCACTCCCTCAGAGAGAAGCACACGAGTAAAAAGACACTGCGGCTGAGAATGTGGATGAGGAGCAGCTCTTTTCCCTCCAGACTAATGTGGAGACAATACCCCACAACCATGATGACTGAGTGCCTTGACTGATGTGACCTCTAGCCAACCTGGACTGATGTGACCTCTAGCCAGTCTGGACTGATGTGACTTCTAGCCAGCCTGGACTGATGTGACCTCTAGCCAACCTGGACCGATGTGACCTCTAGCCAGTCTGGACTGATGTGACCTCTAGCCAGCCTGGACTGATGTGACCTCTAGCCAACCTGGACTGATGTGATCTCTAACCAGCTTGAACTGATTTGACCTCTAGCCAGCCTGGCCTGAAATGACCTCTAGCCAACCTGGACTGATGTGACCTCTATCCAGCCTGGTGTGATTTGACCTCTAGCCTGCCTGAATTGATGTGACCTCTAGCCTGCCTGGACTGATTTGACCTCTAGCCAGCCTGGACTGATGTGACCTCTAGCCAGCCTGGACTGATGTGACCTCTAGACAAACAAATGGAAACATAAATGCCCTATGGTTACTGTAGCGTTGCTGCTTGTCACTGATTTAATTAGTGGAATATTTCTGTGTTTCTAACACACGCACACACACACACACACACACACACACACTTACTTGACACGGGATATTAAGGATGAGACTAATGGCTGATGTTAGCCAGGCTGGAGACTCTACCAGTCACAGCTCTGACATGTTATCCCAGAGCTGAATTACTCCGGTAGGATGAAACAGTACAGTTGATAAAGACAAGGCACTTCACTTTACATAGCCACCATGTCAAAGTGAGCAGCTACACAATGCCTGTTGTTTTTTACTGTTAATTAATATCTCCAGTAATAATAATGCAATGTATTATATGTCGAGACACTAAAATATCAGGGTGCTTGTACGCGTTCGGTGAGAGTGGTATAAATACCTATATAGCCGATGTGGGTGGAGAGAGAAAAAAGGAGCTTGTCGTAGGGGTTTGGCCTTAGGATGCTTCGTGTTCTGTTCAACCAACCGCTTGTCGTAGGGGTTTGGCCTTAGGATGCTTCGTGTTCTGTTCAACCAACCGCTTGTCGTAGGGGTTTGGCCTTAGCTGTTTCGTGTTCTGTTCAACCAACCGCTTGTCGTAGGGGTTTGTCCTTAGGATGCTTTGTGTTCTGTTCAACCAACCGCTTGTCGTAGGGGTTTGGCCTTAGGATGCTTCGTGTTCTGTTCAACCAACCGCTTGTCGTAGGGGTTTGGCCTTAGGATGCTTCGTGTTCTGTTCAACCAACCGCTTGTCGTAGGGGTTTGGCCTTAGGATGCTTCGTGTTCTGTTCAACCAACCGCTTGTCGTAGGGGTTTGGCCTTAGGATGCTTCGTGTTCTGTTCAACCAACCGCTTGTCGTAGGGGTTTGGCCTTAGGATGCTTCGTGTTCTGTTCAACCAACCGCTTGTTGTAGGGGTTTGGCCTTAGGATGCTTCGTGTTCTGTTCAACCAACCGCTTGTCGTAGGGGTTTGGCCTTAGGATGCTTCGTGTTCTGTTCAACCAACCGCTTGTTGTAGGGGTTTGGCCTTAGGATGCTTCGTGTTCTGTTCAACCAACCGCTTGTTGTAGGGGTTTGTCCTTAGCTGCTTCGTGTTCTGTTCAACCACCGATCTTACAACAGCAGCAAGATGGAAGAAAACACATTGAGATGGAGTTGCACAGAACCCAACAAGGGAGTATAAAAACCAATACAATTACTGGCTTTCCCGATGAATTAAATAAATACATTATAAATAAATTCATTATGAATTAATATGTTTATTTCGCTGATTTAAAAGAGACTCAATGTTTCTGCACATTTTAATGTATTTAAAGGTATGATTAAAAAAACGAATGGAAAAGTACTTGTTAATTCTAGACCAACCCTAGTTCTTTAACCCTAACCCTAACCCTAGTTCTTTAACCCTAACCCTAACCCTAGTTCTTTAACCCTAACCCTAACCCTAGTTCTTTAACCCTAACCCTAACCCTAATCCTAGTTCTTTAACCCTAACCCTAACCCTAATCCTAGTTCTTTAACCCTAACCCTAACCCTAATCCTAGTTCTTTAACCCTAACCCTAACCCTAATCCTAGTTCTTTAACCCTAACCCTAACCCTAGTTCTTTAACCCTAACCCTAACCCTAACCCTATGGTTAATTCTAGACCAACCCTAGTTCTTTAACCCTAACCCTAACCCTAGTTCTTTAACCCTAACCCTAATCCTAGTTCTTTAACCCTAACCCTAACCCTAATCCTAGTTCTTTAACCCTAACCCTAACCCTAATCCTAGTTCTTTAACCCTAACCCTAACCCTAATCCTAGTTCTTTAACCCTAACCCTAACCCTAATCCTAGTTCTTTAAACCTAACCCTAATCCTAGTTCTTTAACCCTAACCCTAATCCTAGTTCTTTAACCCTAACCCTAACCCTAATCCTAGTTCTTTAACCCTAACCCTAACCCTAGTTCTTTAACCCTAGTTCTTTAACCCTAACCCTAACCCTAACCCTAGTTCTTTAACCCTAACCCTAACCCTAGTTCTTTAACCCTAACCCTAACCCTAACCCTATGGTTAATTCTAGACCAACCCTAGTTCTTTAACCCTAACCCTAATCCTAGTTCTTTAACCCTAACCCTAACCCTAGTTCTTTAACCCTAACCCTAACCCTAACCCTATGGTTAATTCTAGACCAACCCTAGTTCTTTGCCAATGCCAACGTGATCTGTAGGGCATAACTATATCAACAAAAACACATCATTACATCAGAGACCTTGGTTTTAAAACCTATTGAATCAACGTGATTTCTGGAACTATAAAAAAAAAAAAAAAAAACATCAATTATATGTCATCAATGTCATTTATACCCAATTTCATACACTGTCATGGCACATGTTCATAGCATAAACCAGGTACTATTTATTCCATATTTATTATTCATCTCAGTCATTAATGACACATAGATGTGTAAATCTATAACCCAGGACCCCAGACTGCCTGACTGCTGACTGCTATATATATATATATATATATATACATACCAGTTAAAATATATATAGATAATTCTGATAATACATTGGCGTACAGATGTTTGCATGTATGTCCACTCTGCTCTGCTCGCATTACAATCCCTGTACCAACTGTTTCATTTGTAATCCTTTCGAACATGGAGGGAATACAATTAAACAGACCATCTAATCTATTTATTAAAGAACCATATCTGAAATATAATCCTAATATGTTACCAGGCGGGGCGGGTTGTAAAGGTACGCGCGGTACCCAGCAGAGCGATTCCAGGTGTACTGAGCCTAAAATACTTGAGTATTATAGAAAAAGGTTCATTGTTTTAAATAACACAAAAGCAGATTTCATTAGTCTGAAACGACCATCTGGGAGACGATACTTCTATTTGATTTATTTATCACAATATCCCTCGTATTACAATTATCATTATTTATATACCGCAGGGAGATTCTGAATAAAATAAGAATAATAATCTCGTAATCCGACCTTTGACTTATTCATTGACATTTGACTGGTTCCAAATGAGATAGGGGAATGGGGCTAAGAGAAACAAGCAGAATTATACCCCACAAAAAACGTGTAATTTCTGGTACTACAGGTAGCAATTCAGGGCCCCATAGACCCAGTTGGGCGGCAGGGTAGCCTAGTGGTTAGAGCGTTGGACTAGTAACTGGAAGGTTGCAAGTTCAAATCCCCGAGCTGACAAGGTACAAATCTGTCGTTCTGCCCCTGAACAGGCAGTTAACCCACTGTTCCTAGGCCGTCACTGAAAATAAGAATTTGTTCTTAACTGACTTGCCTAGTTAAATAAAGGTAAAATTTAAAAAATTTAAAGTAAAATTGTGTCCCATAAATTAAGGTCTACATTACAAAAGATTGTGAGCTCTACCTATTTCCTGTTGTCCTGAAACAACTTCCTCTACTCTGACCCCAGAAGCTCAACTCAAAAGCAGCATTTAGAGGGGGAAAAAAACAACAACCTCTAAAGTCAGAAAAAGAGAATGCTGACAGAAAGACACCAACAAACATGAGCGTCTCCTCATACATAGCTTGTAACTCGTCACCATCCGTTCCCTGTGGCAGCAGCCAGAGCGTTTTTTTGAGCGGCACTTGCAGCAACAGCAGCTTTCTGTGACAGGTACGCCAGCGAGCATCAACACATCCAGGCCAGACAGACAGAGTCCTGATCCAGCCGTACGGAGCTCACCGCCTGCAGGTTCATCCGTCCTGACGGACATTTGCTGTTTGTTGCCTGAGGGATTATCTATCCCTCTGTCTGCTGGATGAAACAAAGGATGTTTTCTGTTCCAGATGCTACTGTTACATCGCCTCTCCTCTCATCTGCTCTATTCTCATCTGCTCTATTCTCACCTCCTCTCCTCTCCTCTCATCTCCTCTCCTCTCTGCTCTATTCTCATCTGCTCTATTCTCACCTCCTCTCCTCTCCTCTCATCTCCTCTCCTCTCTGCTCTATTCTCATCTGCTCTATTCTCCTCTCCTCTCCTCTCCTCTCCTCTCCTCTCCTCTCCTCTCATCTGCTCTATTCTCACCTCCTCTCCTCTCCTCTCATCTCCTCTCCTCTCTGCTCTATTCTCATCTGCTCTATTCTCACCTCCTCTCCTCTCCTCTCATCTCCTCTCCTCTCTGCTCTATTCTCATCTGCTCTATTCTCACCTCCTCTCCTCTCCTCTCATCTCCTCTCCTCTCTGCTCTATTCTCACCTCCTCTCCTCTCATCTCCTCTCCTCTCTGCTCTATTCTCATCTGCTCTATTCTCACCTCCTCTCCTCTCCTCTCCTCTCCTCTCCTCTCCTCTCCTCTCCTCTCCTCTCCTCTCCTCTCCTCTCCTCTCCTCTCCTCTCCTCTGCTCTATTCTCATCTGCTCTATTCTCACCTCCTCTCCTCTCATCTCCTCTCTGCTCTATTCTCATCTGCTCTATTCTCACCTCCTCTCCTCTCCTCTCCTCTCATCTCCTCTCCTCTCAGCTCTATTCTCATCTGCTCTATTCCCACCTCCTCTCCTCTCCTCTCATCTCCTCTCCTCTCAGCTCTATTCTCATCTGCTCTATTCCCACCTCCTCTCCTCTCCTCTCCTCTCCTCTCCTCTCCTCTCCTCTCCTCTCCTCTCCTCTCCTCTGCTCTATTCTCATCTGCTCTATTCTCACCTCCTCTCCTCTCATCTCCTCTCTGCTCTATTCTCATCTGCTCTATTCTCACCTCCTCTCCTCTCCTCTCCTCTCATCTCCTCTCCTCTCTGCTCTATTCTCATCTCCTCTCCTCTCATATCCTCTCCTCTCGGCTCTATTCTCATCTGCTCTATTCTCATCTCCTCTCCTCTCGGCTCTATTCTCATCTGCTCTATTCTCATCTCATCTCTTTTCATCTCCTCTCTTTTCATCTCCTCTCCTCTCCTCTATTCTCCTCTCCTCTCCTCTATTCTCATTCTCATCTACTCTTCTCTCCTCTCATCTCCTCTCTCCTCCTCTCCTTTCCTTCCCTCTCCTCTCTTCTTTTCTCATCTCCTCTCCCCATCTCCTCTTCTCTCTTCCCCTCTTCTGTCTTCTCCTCTCTCTTGCTCTCCATTCCTTCCCTCTCCTCTCTCCTCTTCTATTCTCCTCTCTTCTCCTGGCCTGTCCTGTTCTGACCACCGGAGAGCCAATACGACTCAAATAATAATTGTTTTATGTGTATGAAGGTCGAGTACAAAACAAAGTCCACTGTGGATGGACAAAATTCTATTGTAAGAAAAATTGTAAACAGATCATTTGGGCAATGGTCATTGTGAGTTCTTGAGTCAGCCAAGTCACGTGTATAACATTGGGCATTTAACCTGTTTAGTTGTTGCTGTTTGTTTACAGTGTGTAAAGATTGTTTCAGGAATAACACCTTATTTTCTCTCCTCAGCAGTGATGTCCGGCTACATTCCCACATCATCACTAAGACCCTGGAGCTAGCTGATGTTGACTACTCATGATCACTGTGTGTGTGTGTGTGTGTGTGTGTGTGTGTGTGTGTGTGTGTGTGTGTGTGTGTGTGTGTGTGCGCGCGCGTGCACGTGTGTGTTTGTGTGTGTGTGTGCGCGTGCACGTGTGTGTTTGTGTGTGTGTGTGCACGCGTGTGTGTGTCATAATATTGAAATTGAACCCATTAATTGCATCTCTTCTTCAGTTCTGTGTCATGATGAAGCAGGGGTGATGATGGTGGCTATAGAACACAACCTGAGGACCCAGTGAAACGCAGATCTCTTTCTGTCATGAACAAGGATTCTTGTGGGCTGTGCTTGTTTTATGAATACGAGGAAAACCATTGACACAACAACAACAAAGAGCTTTTAGTTTTACTGGTTTTACTGGTCTTGATGGTTTTACTGGTCTTGATGGTTTTACTGGTCTTGATGGTTTTACTGGTTTTACTGGTTTTACTGGTCTTGATGGTTTTACTGGTCTTGATGGTTTTACTGGTCTTGATGGTGAACAGACGATTTCTTCACTCTGTTTTGAAACAAGCACCCGATGAGTAACCTTGTCAGAGTCCCGAGGACTTGCATTAGCACCCCTTAGCTAATGCTTATAGGCCTAAGCTCAGTGGGCTAACACTGTCTTGTGGCACATAGAAAGACCTCGGTCACAGCAGGAAGCCAAAGCAGAAGTTGTTTCCGTCGACCCGAAAAGGGCATATCAGGGTGCTTACTGAATCGAAAAGGGCATATCAGGGCGCTTACTGACCCGCCACTGTCACAGCCTGGACCATAGGACCTACCGGGCCTCCCAGTGGCTGTAGACTGCAGTGGGAGACTGCTGGTATTCACAGCTGATGAGGAGCCCAGTAGGGGCCTGTATGGTGGGAGTCACAGTCATGCTTTACATCATGCATATTAGACTGTAGTAATATTCACAGGTGTGTGTGTGTGTGTGTGTGTGTGTGTGTGTGTGTGTGTGTGTGTGTGTGTGTGTGTGTGTGTGTGTGTGTGTCTGTGTCTGTGTCTGTGTGTGTGTGTGTGTGTGTCTGTGTCTGTGTCTGTGTGTGTGTGTCTGTGTGTGTGTGTGTGTGTGTGTGTCAGAAGGTCACTGGCACATTTGACATAACACCAGATGTAAATAACCTTTACTATCACAATTTATGACTTTTGCTTAATTGAATAAACGCTCACAAATGATTTTGAATGCCTTATAAAGTCTTTGATAAATGTTAGTCTCTATCCCTATCTTTCTCCTCCTTGCTCTTCACAGATCACTACCACTTCGGCCCCCCTGTCCCTTCCTGATGATGTCATTATTTCCCAGAGGCACCCGGGACAGGGCAGCCGGAGTGTACAGATGTTCCTAATAGCTCCCCATTACCAAGAATAACAGCTGTTTAGATCTATCTGTTAGGATAACACCTCCCACCTGCTGGCCATCAGGCAACTTGTCAGCAGAGGAGGGCTGTCGTTGCCAGGCAATGCCATACCCCTTGTTTACCTCAGAGTCCCTTGATCCACATATGCAACAAGAGTCACCTTCAGGCTTCAGGCGGCCATCTTTCTTTTTATTCCTTTGTTTCCCACTGCTAGTTTCATGTTTCTGTGATTTGTCAGTGTTTTTTAATAATGAAACCTTTCAAGCTAGTAAAGTTGTTAATTCTCTAACAAATGTAGCCTATAATGTTTGTTGTTATAATGTCCTTGTCCTCCAGATAATGTATAATGTGATGTTTTTAGGCATCAAACTCTTGCAGGTGCAGGTGTGTCTTCTTTGCGGATGGGTGGAAATGAGTGGATGTCAGACTTTTATTCCCTAGAAAATGATCTTCTAGCTCTTATCCAGAGACACTTACAGTAGTGAGTCATTCAGCAGACGCGCTAAAATCAAATCAAAGGTATTTATATAGCCCTTCTTACATCAGCTGATATCTCAAAGTGCTGTACAGAAACCCAGCCTAAAACCCCAAACAGCAAGCAATGCAGGTGTAGAAGCACAGTGGCTAGGGAAAAACTCCCTAGAAAGGCCAAAACCTAGGAAGAAACCTAGAGAGTAACCAGGCTCTGTGGGGTGGCCAGTCCTCTTCTGGCTGTGCCAGGGGGAGATTATAACAGAACATGGCCAAGATGTTCAAATGTTCATAAATGACCAGCAGGGTCAAATAAAAATCATCACAGTAGTTGTCGAGGGTGCAACAGGTCAGCACCTCAGGAGTAAATGTCAGATGGCTTTTCATAGCCAATCATTGAGAGTATCTCTACCGCTCCTGCTGTCTCTAGAGAGTTGAAAACAGCAGTAGCACGTCCGGTGAACAGGTCAGGGTTCCATATCCGCAGGCAGAACAGTTGAAACTGGAGCAGCAGCACGGCCAGGTGGACTGGGGACAGCAAGGAGTCATCATGCCAGGTAGTCCTGAGGCATGGTCCTAGGGCTCAGGTCCTCAGAGAGAGAGAAAGAAAGAAGAGAAAGAGAGAATTAGAGAGAGCATACTTAAATTCACACGGGACACAGGAGAAATACTCCAGATATAACAGACTGACCCTAGCCTGGCTGGCTCCTAATAGGGGATTGGGCCACCACAAGCTGACAGAACAGCTTCAATGCGCCTTGGAATAGATTCTACAAGTGACTGGAACACTATTGGTGTAAGCGACACCATTCTTCCATGAGAAATTCCATCATTTGGAGTTTTGTTTCGTTGTGGTGGAAAACGCTGTTCATGTGCTGGGTAATATCAATAGAGTACAGACAGATGGATTGAGGAACGGACGGATGGACAGATAGTAGATGGATGGACAGATAGTAGATGGACAGTTAGTAGATGGATGGACAGATAGTAGATGGATGGACAGATAGTAGATGGATGGACAGATAGTAGATGGATGGATGGACAGATAGTAGATGGATGGAGGACAGATAGTAGATGGATGGACAGATAGTAGATGGATGGACAGATAGTAGATGGACAGTTAGTAGATGGATGGACAGATAGTAGATGGATGGACAGATAGTAGATGGATGGACAGATAGTAGATGGATGGATGGACAGATAGTAGATGGATGGAGGACAGATAGTAGATGGATGGATGGACAGATAGTAGATGGATGGACAGATAGTAGATGGATGGACAGATAGTAGATGGATGGATGGACAGATAGTAGAGGGATGGATGGACAGATAGTAGAGGGATGGCCTGACAGTAGATGGATGGACAGATAGTAGAGGGATGGATGGACAGATAGTAGAGGGATGGACAGATAGTAGATGGATGGACAGATAGTAGATGGATGGACAGATAGTAGATGGATGGATGGACAGATAGTAGATGGATGGATGGACAGATAGTAGATGGATGGACAGATAGTAGATGGATGGAGGACAGATAGTAGATGGATGGACAGATAGTAGATGGATGGAGGACAGATAGTAGATGGATGGACAGATAGTAGATGGATGGATGGACAGATAGTAGATGGATGGATGTACAGATAGTAGATGGATGGATGGACAGATAGTAGATGGATGGACAGATAGTAGAGGGATGGACAGATAGTAGATGGATGGATGGACAGATAGTAGAGGGGTGGATGGACAGATAGTAGAGGAATGGATGGACAGATAGTAGAGGAATGGATGGACAGATAGTAGAGGGGTGGATGGACAGATAGTAGATGGATGGATGGACAGATAGTAGATGGATGGACAGATAGTAGATGGATGGACAGATAGTAGAGGGATGGACAGATAGTAGATGGATGGATGGACAGATAGTAGAGGGATGGATGGACAGATAGTAGATGGATGGACAGATAGTAGATGGATGGATGGACAGATAGTAGAGGGATGGACAGATAGTAGATGGATGGATGGACAGATAGTAGAGGGATGGATGGACAGATAGTAGAGGGATGGACAGATAGTAGAGGGATGGATGGACAGATAGTAGAGGGATGGACAGATAGTAGAGGGATGGACAGATAGTAGATGGATGGATGGACAGATAGTAGATGGATGGACAGATAGTAGATGGATGGACAGATAGTAGAGGGATGGACAGATAGTAGATGGATGGATGGACAGATAGTAGATGGATGGACAGATAGTAGAGGGATGGACAGATAGTAGAGGGATGGATGGACAGATAGTAGAGGGATGGACAGATAGTAGATGGATGGATGGACGGACAGATAGTAGAGGGATGGATGGACAGATAGTAGAGGGATGGATGGACAGATAGTAGAGGGATGGATGGACAGATAGTAGATGGATGGATGGACAGATAGTAGATGGATGGATGGACAGATAGTAGATGGACAGATAGTAGATGGATGGATGGACAGATAGTAGATGGATGGATGGACAGATAGTAGATGGATGGACAGATAGTAGATGGATGGACAGATAGTAGATGGACAGTTAGTAGATGGATGGACAGATAGTAGATGGATGGACAGATAGTAGATGGATGGACAGATAGTAGATGGATGGATGGACAGATAGTAGATGGATGGAGGACAGATAGTAGATGGATGGACAGATAGTAGATGGATGGACAGATAGTAGATGGACAGTTAGTAGATGGATGGACAGATAGTAGATGGATGGACAGATAGTAGATGGATGGACAGATAGTAGATGGATGGATGGACAGATAGTAGATGGATGGAGGACAGATAGTAGATGGATGGATGGACAGATAGTAGATGGATGGACAGATAGTAGATGGATGGACAGATAGTAGATGGATGGACAGATAGTAGATGGATGGATGGACAGATAGTAGAGGGATGGATGGACAGATAGTAGAGGGATGGCCAGACAGTAGATGGATGGACAGATAGTAGAGGGATGGATGGACAGATAGTAGAGGGATGGACAGATAGTAGATGGATGGACAGATAGTAGATGGATGGACAGATAGTAGATGGATGGATGGACAGATAGTAGATGGATGGATGGACAGATAGTAGATGGATGGACAGATAGTAGATGGATGGAGGACAGATAGTAGATGGATGGACAGATAGTAGATGGATGGAGGACAGATAGTAGATGGATGGACAGATAGTAGATGGATGGATGGACAGATAGTAGATGGATGGATGTACAGATAGTAGATGGATGGATGGACAGATAGTAGATGGATGGACAGATAGTAGAGGGATGGACAGATAGTAGATGGATGGATGGACAGATAGTAGAGGGGTGGATGGACAGATAGTAGAGGAATGGATGGACAGATAGTAGAGGAATGGATGGACAGATAGTAGAGGGGTGGATGGACAGATAGTAGATGGATGGACAGATAGTAGATGGATGGACAGATAGTAGAGGGATGGACAGATAGTAGATGGATGGATGGACAGATAGTAGAGGGATGGATGGACAGATAGTAGATGGATGGACAGATAGTAGATGGATGGATGGACAGATAGTAGAGGGATGGACAGATAGTAGATGGATGGATGGACAGATAGTAGAGGGATGGATGGACAGATAGTAGAGGGATGGACAGATAGTAGAGGGATGGATGGACAGATAGTAGAGGGATGGACAGATAGTAGAGGGATGGACAGATAGTAGATGGATGGATGGACAGATAGTAGATGGATGGACAGATAGTAGATGGATGGACAGATAGTAGAGGGATGGACAGATAGTAGATGGATGGATGGACAGATAGTAGATGGATGGACAGATAGTAGAGGGATGGACAGATAGTAGAGGGATGGATGGACAGATAGTAGAGGGATGGACAGATAGTAGATGGATGGATGGACGGACAGATAGTAGAGGGATGGATGGACAGATAGTAGAGGGATGGATGGACAGATAGTAGAGGGATGGATGGACAGATAGTAGATGGATGGATGGACAGATAGTAGATGGATGGATGGACAGATAGTAGATGGACAGATAGTAGATGGATGGATGGACAGATAGTAGATGGATGGATGGACAGATAGTAGATGGATGGACAGATAGTAGATGGATGGATGGACAGATTGTAGATGGATGGATGGACAGATAGTAGAGGGATGGATGGACAGATAGTAGAGGGATGGACAGATAGTAGAGGGATGGACAGATAGTAGATGGATGGATGGACAGATAGTAGATGGATGGACAGATAGTAGATGGATGGACAGATAGCAGAGGGATGGACAGATAGTAGATGGATGGATGGACAGATAGTAGATGGATGGACAGATAGTAGAGGGATGGACAGATAGTAGAGGGATGGATGGACAGATAGTAGAGGGATGGACAGATAGTAGATGGATGGATGGACGGACAGATAGTAGAGGGATGGATGGACAGATAGTAAAGGGATGGATGGACAGATAGTAGAGGGATGGATGGACAGATAGTAGATGGATGGACAGATAGTAGATGGATGGACAGATAGTAGATGGATGGATGGACAGATAGTAGATGGATGGATGGACAGATAGTAGATGGATGGATGGACAGATAGTAGATGGATGGATGGACAGATTGTAGATGGATGGATGGACAGATAGTAGAGGAATGGATGGACAGATAGTAGAGGGATGGATGGACAGACAGTAGAGGGATGAACAGATAGTAGATGGATGGACAGATAGTAGATGGATGGATGGACAGATAGTAGATGGATGGGTGGACAGATAGTAGATGGATGGACAGATAGTAGATGGATGGACAGATAGTAGAGGGATGGACAGATAGTAGATGGATGGATGGACAGATAGTAGAGGGGTGGATGGACAGATAGTAGAAGGGTGGATGGACAGATAGTAGAGGAATGGATGGACAGATAGTAGAGGAATGGATGGACAGATAGTAGAAGGGTGGATGGACAGATAGTAGAGGAATGGATGGACATATAGTAGATGGATGGATGGACAGATAGTAGATGGATGGACAGATAGTAGATGGATGGATGGACAAATTGTAGAGGGATGGATGGACAGATTGTAGATGGATGGACAGATAGTAGATGGATGGATGGACAGATAGTAGATGGATGGAGGGACAGATAGTAGATGGATGGACAGATAGTAGATGGATGGAGGACAGATAGTAGATGGATGGACAGATAGTAGAGGGATGGATGGACAGATAGTAGAGGGATGGCCAGACAGTAGATGGATGGATGGACAGATAGTAGAGGGATGGATGGACAGATAGTAGAGGGATGGACAGATAGTAGATGGATGGATGGACGGACAGATAGTAGAGGGATGGATGGACAGATAGTAGATGGATGGATGGACAGATAGTAGATGGATGGACAGATAGTAGAGGGATGGACAGATAGTAGATGGATGGATGGACAGATAGTAGAGGGATGGATGGACAGATAGTAGATGGATGGATGGACAGATAGTAGAGGGATGGATGGACAGATAGTAGAGGGATGGACAGATAGTAGAAGGATGGATGGACAGATAGTAGAGGGATGGATGGACAGATAGTAGAGGGATGGATGGACAGATAGTAGATGGATGGACAGATAGTAGATGGATGGACAGATAGTAGATGGATGGATGGACAGATAGTAGATTAGATGGATGGATGGACAGATAGTAGATGGACAGATAGTAGGGGGATGGACAGATAGTAGAGGGATGGACAGATAGTAGATGGATGGATGGACAGATAGTAGAGGGATGGATGGACAGATAGTAGATGGATGGACAGATAGTAGAGGGATGGACAGATAGTAGATGGATGGATGGACAGATAGTAGAGGGATGGATGGACAGATAGTAGAGGGATGGACAGATAGTAGATGGATGGATGGACAGATTGTAGATGGATGGATGGACAGATAGTAGAGGGATGGATGGACAGATAGTAGAGGGATGGACAGATAGTAGAGGGATGGACAGATAGTAGATGGATGGATGGACAGATAGTAGATGGATGGACAGATAGTAGATGGATGGACAGATAGTAGAGGGATGGACAGATAGTAGATGGATGGATGGACAGATAGTAGATGGATGGACAGATAGTAGAGGGATGGACAGATAGTAGAGGGATGGATGGACAGATAGTAGAGGATGGACAGATAGTAGATGGATGGATGGACGGACAGATAGTAGAGGGATGGATGGACAGATAGTAAAGGGATGGATGGACAGATAGTAGAGGGATGGGTGGACAGATAGTAGATGGATGGACAGATAGTAGATGGATGGACAGATAGTAGAGGGATGGACAGATAGTAGATGGATGGATGGACAGATAGAGAGAATGGATGGACAGATAGTAGAAGGGATGGATGGACAGATAGTAGAGGAATGGATGGACAGATAGTAGAGGAATGGATGGACAGATAGTAGAAGGATGGATGGACGAATAGTAGAGAAATGGATGGACATATAGTAGATGATAGATGGACAGATAGTAGATGGATGGACAGATAGATAGATGGATGGATGGACAAATTGTAGAGGATGGATGGACAGATTGTAGATGGATGGACAGATAGTAGATGAATGGATGACAGATAGTAGATGGATGGAGGGACAGATAGTAGATGGATGGACAGATAGTAGATGGATGGAGGACAGATAGTAGATGGATGACGATAGTAGAGGGATGGATGGACAGATATAGATGGGATAGATGAACAGTGGATAATGGATGGATAGACAGAATAGTAGAGGGATGGATGAACGAATAGTAGAGATGGACAGATAGTAGATGAATGGATAGGCAGACGAATAGTAGAGATGGATGGACACAGATAGAGATGGATGGATGGACAGATAGTAGATGGATGGACAGATAAAAGAGGGATGACAAATAATGAAATAGATGGATGGACAAATAGTAGATATGATAGATAGACAGATAATAGGATGGATGAATGGACAGATAGTAGAATAATGGATGGACAGATAGTAGAGATGGACAGATAGTAGATGGATGGATGGACAGATAGTAGATGAATGAACAGAAAGTAGGGAAATAGATGACAGATAGTAGATGATGGACAGATAGTAGATAGATGACAGATAGTAGATGGATGGATGGACAGATAGTAAATAGTAGATGGATGGATGGACAGATAGTAGATGGACAGATGGGATGGATGGACAGATAGTAGAGGATGGACAATAGTAGATGGATGGATGACAGAATAGTAGAGGATGGATGGACAGATAGTAGATGGATGGACAGATAGTAGAGGATGAAGATAGTAGATGGATGGATGGACGAATAGTAGAGGATGGATGGACAGATAGTAGAGGATGGACAGATAGTAGATGGATGGATGGACAGATAGTAGATGGATGGATGGACGAATAGTAGAGATGGATGACAGATAGTAGATGGATGGACAGATAGTAGAGGATGGACAGATAGTAGATGGATGGATGGACAGATAATGTAGATGGATGGACAGAAATAGATGGAAATGGATGAGACAAATAATAGAGGATGGACAGATAGTAGATGGATGGATGGACAATAATAGATGGATGGACAGATAGTAGAAAAAGATGATAGACAGATAGTAGAGGATGGATGGACAGAATAGTAGATGGATGGACAGATAGTAGAATGGATGGATGGACAGAATAGTAGAGGGATGGATGACAGATAGTAAAGGGATGGATGGACAGATAATAGAGGGATGGATGGACAGATAGTAGATGGATGGACAGATAGTAGATGGATGGACAAATAGTAGATGGATGGATGGACAAATAATGTAGATGGATGGATGGACAGATAATAAATAGATAGATGGACAAATAATGGGATGGATGAACAGATAGTAGATAGATGGACAGAATAGAGGAATAGATGGACAAATAGTAGAGGATGGATGAACAGACAGTAGAGGATGAACGAATAGTAGATGGATGGACAGATAGTAGATGGATGGATGGACAAATAGATGGATGGATGGACAGAATAGTAGATGGATGGACAGATAGTAGATGGATGGACGAAATAATGAAAAAGATGGACAAATAGTAGATGGATGGATGGACAGATAGTAGAGGGTGAATGACAAATAATGAAAAGAGATAGACAAATAATGAGGAATGGATGGACAGATAATGTAGATGAATGGATGGACAGATAGTAGAAATAAGATGGATGGACAATAATAGAAAATGGATGGACATATAATGTAAATAGATAGATGGACAAATAAGATGGATGGATGAACGAATAGTAAATGGATGGATGGACAAATTGTAGAGATGGATGGACAGATAATAAATAGATGAACAGATAGTGGAAATGAATGGATGACAGAATAGTAGAAGGATGGATGGACAGATAGTAGATGGATGGACAGATAGTAGATGGATGGAGGACAGATAGTAGATGGATGGACAGATAGTAGAGGATGAATGGACAAATAATGTAAATGGATGGGCCAAATAATGGATGGATGGACAGATAGTAGAGATGGATGGACAGATAGTAGAGGATGGACAGATAGTAGATGGATGATGGATAGACAGATAGATAGATGGATGAACAGATAGTAAATGGATGGGATGGACAGATAGTAGATGGATGGACAGATAAGAGGGAATGGACAAATAGTAAATGGATGGATGGACAGATAGTAGAGGGATGGATGGACAAATAAGCCAAATAGATGAATGAACAGATAGCAGAAATGGATGGACAGAATAGAAATAGAGGGATGACAATAGTAGATGGATGGATGGACAGATAGTAGAGGATGGATGGACAGATAGTAGAGGGATGGATGGACAGATAGTAGATGGATGGACAATAGTAGATGGATGGACATAATAGTAATGGATGGATGGACAGATAGTAGATTAGATGGATGGATGGACAATAATGGACGAATAGAGGGGATGGACAGATAATGAGAGGATGGACAATAGCAGATGGATAGATATGACAAATAATGGATAGATAGACAGAAATAGCAAATGGATGGACAGATAGAGAATGAATGAACAAATAAAAATAGATAGATAGACAAATAATAGAGGGATAATGAACAAATAAAAAGAGATAGACAAATAAGCAAATAGATAGATGGACAAATAATAAGAGATGGATAGACAAATAATGAAAAATGAATGAACAAATAATGAAATAGATGAACAGATAATAAATAAATGGACAAATAATGGAAATAGATAGATGGACAAATAATGGAAATTAGATAGATGAATGAACATATAGTAGATGGACAGAATAGTAGAAATGAATGAACAGATAATAGATAGATGAATGACAAATAGTAGATGAATGACAAATAGTAAATGGATGGACAAATAGTAGATAGATAGATGGACAGATAGCAAATTAGATAGATGAGGACAGATAGTAGATGGACAGATAGTAGAGGATGGATGGACAGATAGTAGATGGATGGATGGACAGATAGTAGATGGATGGATGGACAGATAGTAGATGGACAGATAGTAGATGGATGGATGGACGAATAGTAGATGGATGGACAGATAGTAGATGGATGGATGGTTAGATAATGGAAAGGAAATAGATGGACAGATAGTAGAGGATGATGGACAACAGTAGAGGGATGGACAGATAGTAGATGGATGGACGAATAGTAGATGGATGGATGGACAGATAGTAGATGGATGGATGACAGATAGTAATGGATGGACAAATAGTAGATAGATGATGGACAGATAGTAGAGGGATGAATGAGACAGATAAATAGATGGATGGATGAACAGAATAGTAGATAGATGAACGAATAATGTAAATGAATGAACAATAGATGAACGAATGGACGAATAATAAATGGATGGATGGACAGATAGTAGAAAAAGGTGAATGGACAGAATAATAGATGGATGGACAAATAATGGAAATGGATGAATGAACAGAATAGATGAATGAATGGAGAGATAGTAGAGATGAATGGACGGATAATGAAATAGATGGATGAACAAATAGTAATAAATGAATGGAAGACAAATAATGAAATGGATGGACGAATAGTAGAGATGGATGGAACAGATAGAGAGATGTGATGAACGAATAATAGTAGAGGGATGGACAGATAGTAGATGAATGGACAGATAGTAAATGTATGGATGACAGAATAGTAGAGGATGAACAGATAATAAATAGATGGATGGATGGACAGATAATGGAAATGATGAACAGATAGTAGGATGGACGAATAGTAGGGATGGATGGACAGATAGTAGAGGATGGACGAAATAGTAGATGGATGGATGGAAGCGAGACAAATAATAGAATAGATGATGGACAGATAGTAGAAAAGATGCATGGACAAATAGTAGAGGGATGGATGGACAGATAGTAGATGGAAATGAATGAACAAATAATAGATGATGACAAATAAGCCGAAAGGATGGATGGACAAATAATAGATGGATGGATGGACAGAATTGCAAATGGATAGATGGACAAATAAATAGATAGATGAACAAATAGTAAATGGATGGATGGACAAATTGTAGAGGGATGGATGGACAGATTAGTAGATGGATGGACAGATAGTAGATGGATGGATGGACAAATAGTAAATGGATGGAGGAACAAATAATAGAAGGGTAGATGAACAATAGTAGAAAAGGTGAATGGACAAATAATGAAATGATGGACAGATAGTAGAGAATGATGGACAGATAGTAAAAGGTGGATGGACGATAGTAAATAGATAGATGGAAGATAGTAGATAGATGACGAATAAATAAGTAGATGAACAAATAATAGATAGATAGATAGACAAATAACGTAGCAAAGACATGGATGGACAAAGTAAATGAATGAACAAATAAGAAAATAGATGGAAGATAGACAAAGATGGAAATGAATGGAAAGAGACAAATAATGGAAATAGATGGACAAATAGTAGATGGATGAAGACAATAGTAGATGATGGACAATAAATGAATGGATGGACAAATAATAGAGGGATGGATGGACAGATAGTAGAGGATGGCCAGACAGGATGGATGGATGGACAGATAGTAGAGGGATGGATGGACAGATAATAATGGATGGACAGATAGTAATGGATGGATGGACAGATAGTGAGAGGATGGATGGACAGATAGTAGATGGATGGATGGAATAGTAGATGGATGGACGATAGTAGATGAGATGGACAGATAGTAGATGGATGATGGACAGATAGTAGGATGGATGGACGAATAGTAGAAATGGATGGATGGACAGATAATGAAGAGATGAATGAACAAATAAGCCAGAGAGATGACAAATAGTAGAAGGATGGAGACAAATAGTAAATAGATGATGGACAAATAATAAGAGATAGATGAACAAATAGTAAATAGATGGACAAATAGTAAATGGATGGACGATAATGAAATAGATAGATGAACAGAATACAAATAATAAATTAGATGAATGAATGAACAAATAATAAATGAACGAATAGTAGGGATGGACAGATAGTGAAAGGATGGACGAATAATGAAATGGATGGATATGACAGAAATAATGAAAATAGATGAACAAATAATGAAATGGTAGATTAACAAATAATAAAAGATGGACAAATAATGAAATAGATAGATGAACAAAATAATAGAGAGATGAATGAACAAATAATAGAATGAATAGACAAATAATAGAGGGATGAATGACAAATAATGTAGATGAATGAACAAATAAATAGATGGATGAACAGATAATAAATAGATAGATGAACAAATAGTGGCAAATAGATGAATGAACAAATAGTAGATTAGATGATGGATGGACAGATAAGCCAAATGGACGAAATAATAATAGAGAATGGATGGACAAATAGTGATGGACAAATAGTAAATGGATGGATGGACAAATAGTAAATGGATGAACTAGATAGTAGATGGATGGATGGATGAACAAATAAGTGAATGAATG
>NW_027039415.1:0-12500 GCF_034236695.1 Oncorhynchus nerka | reverse complement strand
GCACTCTGCTCGAAACAATTTAATGGGTTAAAGAGTTCAGACAGAGAGAGAGAGAGAGAGGGGGAGAGAGAGAGACAGAGAGAGACAGAGAGAGAGAGAGGAGAGAGGGGGAGAGAGGGAGAGAGACAGAAGAGAGAGAGAGAGAGAGAGAGGGGAGAGAGAGAGAGAGAGAGAGAGAGACAGGAGAGAGAGGGGGAGAGAGGGGGAGAGAGGAGAGAGACAGAGAGAGAGAGAGAGAGAGAGACAGAGAGAGAGAGAGAGAGATAGAGAGGGGGGACAGAGAGAGAGAGAGAGAGAGAGAGAGGAGAGAGAGAGACAGAGAGAGAGGGAGAGAGACAGAGAGAGACAGAGAGAGACAGAGAGAGAGAGGGGAGAGAGGTGGAGAGAGACAGAGAAGAGAGGAAGAGGGGGAATCGCAGCCTTTCAGGATCATCTCTGGCCTCGCCTGAAAGAGCTGGCGGTGTTTCTGTCATGCAAAACATCTTCAGGCTTTTGTTTACCAGCCCAGACAACAGAGTGTTCTCTCTCTCTCTCTCTCTCTCTCTCTCTCTGGCTGTTAATGTGACAGTGGCATACTGGCTTTCAGTTCAGCAGACACATTTGTTGTGGAGTGAAAAACAGGAGGATTGTACCCAACTTGTCTGATTACAGATGATGTACATCACACATCCATAGCTCAACTTGACCATGAGACAGTCCTCTACAGTTTTCTACAGCCTACAGTCTTACTCTGGCAGCATCATGGTGGAAGGGATAGATGAGGTGAAGAGAGGATAGATGCTGGCTAGCTGGTCTAGTAGAGGAGAGGATGGATGCTGGCTAGCTGGTCTAGTAGAGGAGAGGATGGATGCTGGTCTAGTAGAGGAGAGGATGGGATAGATGCTGGCTAGCTGGTCTAGTAGAGGAGAGGATGGATGCTGGTCTAGTAGAGGAGAGGATGGGATAGATGCTGGCTAGCTGGTCTAGTAGAGGAGAGGATGGATGCTGGTCTAGTAGAGGAGAGGATAGATGCTGGCTAGCTGGTCTAGTAGAGGAGAAGATGGATGCTGGTCTAGTAGAGGAGAGGATGGATGCTGGCTAGCTGGTCTAGTAGAGGAGAGGATGGATGCTGGCTAGCTGGTCTAGTAGAGGAGAGGATAGATGCTGGCTAGCTGGTCTAGTAGAGGATAGGATGGATGCTGGCTAGCTGGTCTAGTAGAGGAGAGGATGGGATAGATGCTGGCTAGCTGGTCTAGTAGAGGAGAGGATGGATGCTGGTCTAGTAGAGGAGAGGATAGATGCTGGCTAGCTGGTCTAGTAGAGGAGAGGGTGGATGCTGGTCTAGTAGAGGAGAGGATGGATGCTGGCTAGCTGGTCTAGTAGACGAGAGGATGGATGCTGCTCTAGCAGAGGAGAGGATAGATAATGGCTAGATGGTCTAGTAGAGGAGAGGATAGATGCTGGTCTAGTAGATGAGAGGATGGGATAGATGCTGGCTAGCTGGTCTAATAGAGGAGAGAATGGATGCTGGCTAGCTGGTCTAGTAGAGGAGAGGATAGATGCAGGCTAGCTGGTCTAGTAGAGGAGAGAATGGGATAGATGCTGGCTAGCTGGTCTCGTAGAGGAGAGGATGGATGCTGGTCTAGTAGAGGAGAGGATAGATGCTGGCAAGCTGGTCTAGTAGAGGAGAGGATAGATGCTGGCTAGCTGGTCTAGTAGAGGAGAGGATGGGATAGATGCTGGCTAGCTGGTCTAGGAGAGGAGAGGATGGATGCTGGCTAGCTGCTCTAGGAGAGGAGAGGATGGATGGATGCTGGCTGTCTTGTCTGGGACAGGAGAGGATGGATGGATGCTGGCTAGCTGTTCTAGGAGAGGAGAGGGTAGATGCTGGCTAGCTGGTCTAGGAGAGGAGAGGATTGATGCTGGCTAGCTGGTCTAGTAGAGGAGAGGATGGAAGCTGGCTAGCTGGTCTATGAGAGGAGAGGATGGATGCTGGCTAGCTGGTCTAGTAGAGGAGAGGAGGGGGTGGGTGCTGGCTAGCTCACCTAGAAGAGGAGATGATGGATGGATGCTGGCTAGCTGGTCTAGGAAAGGAGAGAATGGATGTTGGCTAGCTGGTCTAGAAGAGGAGAGGAGAGGATGGATGCTGGCTAGCTGGTCTAGGAGAGGAGAGGATGGATGCTGGCTAACTGGTCTAGGAGAGGATGGATGGATGCTGGCTAGCTGGTCTAGTAGAGAGAGAGGAGAGGTGGATGCTGGCTAGCTCACCTAGAAGAGGAGATGATGGATGGATGCTGGCTAGCTCACCTAGAAGAGGAGAGGATGGATGGATGGATGCTGGCTAGCTAGCTCACCTAGAAGAGGAGAGGATGGATGGATGCTGGCTAGCTGGTCTAGTAGAGGAGAGGAGGGGGTGGATGCTAGCTAGCTCACCTAGAAGAGGAGAGGATGGATGGATGCTGGCTAGCTGGTCTAGTAGAGGAGAGGACAGGATGGATGCTGGCTAGGTCACCTAGAAGGGGAGAAGATGGATGGATGCTGGCTAGCTCACCTAGAAGGGGAGAAGATGGATGGATGCTGGCTAGCTGGTCTAGTGGAAGAGAGGAGGTGATGGATGCTGGCTAGCTCACCTAGAAGGGGTGAAGATGGATGGATGCTGGCTAGCTCACCTAGAAGAGGAGAGGATGGATGGATGCTGGCTAGGTGGTCTAGTAGAGGAGAGAAGGGGATGGATGCTGGCTAGCTCACCTAGAAGGGGAGAAGATAGATGGATGCTGGCTAGCTCACCTAGAAGAGGAGAGGATGGATGGGTGCTGGCTAGCTGACCTGGAAGAGGAGAGGATGGATGGATGCTGGCTAGCTCACCTAGAAAAGGAGAGGATGGATGGGTGCTGGCTAGCTGACCTGGAAGAGGAGAGGATGGATGGATGCTGGCTAGCTCACCTAGAAGGGGAGAAGATGGATGGGTGCTGGCTAGCTGACCTGGAAGAGGAGAGGATGGATGGATGCTGGCTAGCTGGTCTAGTAGAGGAGAGAAGGGGATGGATGCTGGCTAGCTCACCTAGAAGGGGAGAAGATAGATGGATGCTGGCTAGCTCACCTAGAAGAGGAGAGGATGGATGGGTGCTGGCTAGCTGACCTGGAAGAGGAGAGGATGGATGGATGCTGGCTAGCTCACCTAGAAGAGGAGAGGATGGATGGGTGCTGGCTAGCTGACCTGGAAGAGGAGAGGATGGATGGATGCTGGCTAGCTCACCTAGAAGGGGAGAAGATGGATGGATGCTGGCTAGCTCACCTAGATGAGGCGAGGATGGGTGGGTGCTGGCTCGCTCACCTAGAAGAGGAGCGGATGGATGGATGCTGGCTAGCTCATCTAGAAGGGGTTAAGATGGATGGATGCTGGCTATCTCACCAAGAAGGGGAGACGATGGATGGATGGATGCTGGCTAGCTGGTCTAATAGAGGAGAGGACGGGATGGATGCTGGCTAGCTCACCTAGAAGGGGAGAAGATGGATGGATGCTGGATGGATGGATGCTGGCTAGCTCACCTAGAAGAGGAGAGAATGGATGGATACTGGCTAGCTCACCTAGAAGAGGAGAGGATGGATGGATGCTGGCTAACTGCTATAGTAGATGAGAGGATGGATGCTGGCTAGCTGGTCTAGTAGAGGAGAGGAGGGGGTGGATGCTGGCTAGCTCACCTAGAAGAGGAGATGATGGATGGATGCTGGCTAGAGCACCTAGAAGAGGAGAGGATGGATGGATGTTGGCTAGGTCATCTAGAAGGGGAGAAGATGGATGGATGCTGGCTAGCTCACCGAGAAGAGGAAAGGATGGATGGGTGCTGGCTAGCTCACCTGGAAGAGGAGAGGATGGATGGATGCTGGCTAGCTGGTCTAGGAGAGAAGAGGGTGGATGCTGGCTTGCTGGTCTAGGAGAGGAGATGATGGATGGATGCTAGCTAGCTCACCTAGAAGGGGAGAAGATGGATGAATGCTAGCTAGCTCACCTAGAAGAGGAGAGGATGGATGGATACTGGCTAGCTGGTCTAGTAGAGGAGAGAAGGGGATGGATGCTGGCTAGCTGGTCTAGGAGAGAAGAGGGTGGATGCTGGCTTGCTGGTCTAGGAGAGGAGATGATGGATGCTGGCTAGCTGGTCTAGGAGAGGAGAGGATGGATGCTGGCTAACTGGTCTAGGAGAGGAGAGGATGGATGCTGGCTAACTGGTCTAGGAGAGGATGGATGGATGCTGGCTAGGTGGTCTAGTAGAGGAGAGGATGGATGCTGGCTAGCTGGTCTAGGAGAGGAGAGGATGGATACTGGCTAGCTGGTCTAGGAGAGGAGAGGATGGATGCTGGCTAGCTGGTCTAGGAGAGAAGAGGATGGATGCTGGCTAGTTGGTCTAGTAGAGGAGAGGATGGATGCTGGCTAGCTGGTCTATGAGAGGAGAGGATGGATGCTGGCTAGCTGGTCTAGTAGAGGAGAGGAGGGGATGGATGCTGGCTAGCTGGTCTAGGAGAGAAGAGGGTGGATGCTGGCTAGTTGGTCTAGTAGAGGAGAGGATGGATGCTGGCTAGCTGGTCTATGAGATGAGAGGATGGATGCTGGCTAGCTGGTCTAGTAGAGGAGAGGAGGGGATGGATGCTGGCTAGATGGTCTAGGAGAGAAGAGGGTGGATGCTGGCTAGCTGGTCTAGTAGAGGAGAGGATGGATGCTAGCTAGCTGGTCTAGGAGAGAAGAGGGTGGATGCTGGCTAGCTGGTCTAGGAGAGAAGAGGGTGGATGCTGGCTAGCTGGTCTAGGAGAGGAGAGGATGGATGATGGCTAGCTGGTCTAGGAGAGGAGAGGATGGATGCTGGCTAGCTGGTCTAGGAGAGGAGAGGATGGATGCTGGCTAGCTGGTCTAGGAGAGGAGAGGGTGGATGCTGGCTAGCTGGTCTAGTTGACACTTTGAGTGACACTTGGATGTACAGAGTGTGAGACCTAGCTGCAGATACATGTCACATGCATGGTAGTGTCACGAAGAGGGACATATAGGCACAGGAAAAACAAAACAGTACGGACAATCAGTCACATTCGGTTTGCTTCTGTGAGGCATCCTTATACACACATCCTACAGTGCCTTCGGACAGTATCCAGACCCCTTCAATTTTCCACATTTTGTTACATTACAGCCTTACTTTTGTTAATTTATTAAAAGAAAAAAACATAATTTACATAACTATTCAGCCCCTTTGCTATGAGACTGGAAATTGAGCTCAGGTGCATCCTGTTTCCATTGATCATCCTTGAGATGTTTCTACAACTTGATTGGAGTCCACATGTGGTAAACTCATTTGATTGGACATTATATGGAAAAGCATACACCTGCCTATATAAGATCCCACAGTTCACAGTGCATGTCAGATCAAAAACTAAACCATGAGGTTGAAGGAATTGTCCGTAGAGCTCCAAGACAGGATTATGACGAGGCACAGATCTGCCCCTGAACAGGCAGTTAACCCACTGTTCCTAGGCCGTCATTGAAAATAAGAATTTGTTCTTAACTGACTTGCCTGGTTAAATGAAGGTAAAATAAAAAAATTAAAAAGTTCTGGGGAAGGGTACCAAAAAATATCTGCAGCATATTGAAGGTCTCCAAGAACACAGCTGCCTCCATCATTCTTAAATAAACACATCCTTATACACATCCTTCTCATTACATACATCCTTATACACATTCTTATATACATCCTTATACACACCCTTCTCATTATATACATCCTTATACACATCCTTCTCCTTATATACATCCTTATACACATCCTTCTCATTATATACATCCTTATACACATTCTTACATACATCCTTATACACATCCTTCTCGTTATATACATCCTTATACACATTCTTATATACATCCTTATACACACCCTTCTCATTATATACATCCTTATACACATCCTTCTCCTTATATACATCCTTATACACATCCTTCTCATTATATACATCCTTATACACATTCTTACATACATCCTTATACACATCCTTCTCATTATATACATCCTTATACACACCCTTCTCATTATATACATCCTTATACACATCCTTCTCCTTATATACATCCTTATACACATCCTTCTCCTTATATACATCATTATATACATCCTTATATACATCCTTATATACATCCTTATACACATCCTTATGCACATCCTTCTCCTTATATACATCCTTACATGCATCCTTCTCCTTATATACATCCTTATACACATCCTTATGCACATCCTTATATACATCCTTCTCCTTATTTACATCCTTATATACATCCTTATGCACATCCTTATATACATCCTTATATACATCCTTCTCCTTATATACATCCTTATGCACATCCTTCTCATTATATACATCCTTATGCACATCCTTATATACATCCTTATGCACATCCTTATATACATCCTTATATACATCCTTATATACATCCTTATATACATCCTTCTCCTTATATACATCCTTATGCACATCCTTCTCCTTATATACATCCTTATGCACATCATTATATACATCCATATATACATCCTTATTTACATCCTTATGCACATCATTATATACATCCATATATACATCCTTATTTACATCCTTATGCACATCATTATATACATCCTTATATACATCCTTCTGCACATCCTTCTCCTTATATACATCCTTATATACATCCTTCTCCTTATATACATCCTTCTGCACATCCTTCTCCTTATATACATCCTTATGCACATCATTATATACATCCTTATATACATCCTTATGCACATCCTTCTCCTTATATACATCCTTATATACATCCTTATGCACATCCTTAAATCCATCCTTATATACATCCTTATATACATCCTTATACATACAAAATGTGAAATAACGTGTGGTTTCGTGACAACAACATATGGGTGAGTTGATGAATCCATATCCACTCCACCCACATGTAACTTTAGACCCAAGTCTATGTAAGTCAATAAACAAAACCTACAGTTCCCATGCCTTCTACTCACTTGGGTCTGAATCAAATGCTATATGTATTTTTGTATTACACAGCATATGGTTATTCTCTCTCTCTCTGGCCTACAACTTTTCCAATGAAATAAATGAATCCATGGCTACCTCATATTTGTTTTTGGCATCATATAGCCTTTTTTCTGTTCACACGGACCTGTGCTGTGTGCTGAAACTAGACATTATCTACATTTGCAATGCATATGTTTCTGGAAAGAGCCCCAGTGATAATTCACTAAAACCCCCAGAGCTTTCAGGCGGGGACGACAGGGTGGCAGGGCGGGCAGGGCAGGCAGAGAGCGGTGAGGCAGGGCGATGAGGTGGGCAGGGCAGGCAGGGCGGTGAGAGCAGGGCGATGAGGTGGGCAGGGCAGGCAGGCGGTGAGACTTAGCGATGAGGTGGGCAGGGCAGGCAGGGGCGGTGAGGCAGGGCGATGGAGGTGGGCAGGGCAGGCAGGGCGGTGAGGCTTAGCGATGAGGTGGGCAGGGCAGGCAGGGCGGTGAGGCAGGGCGATGAGGTGGGCAGGGCAGGCAGTGGCGGTGAGGCAGGCGGGCGGGAGGGCGGTGAGGCAGGGGCGGGCGGGAGGGCGGTGAGGCAGGGCAGGCGGGAGGGCGGTGAGGCGTGGTGGGAGGCGGTGAGGCAGGGGCAGGGCAGAGCAGGCGGGCGGTAGGGGCGGTGAGCAGAGGCGGTGAGGCAGGGCGGGCGGGAGGCGGTGAGGTAGGGCGATGAGGCAGGGCGGTGAGGCAGGGCGTGAGGTGGGCAGGCAGGCAGGGCGGTGAGGCAGGGCGATGAGGGGTGGCAGGGCAGGCAGGGCGATGAGGGTGGGCAGGGCAGGCAGAGGCGGTGAGGCAGGGCGATGAGGTGGGCAGGGCAGGCAGGGCGGTGAGGCAGGGTGATGAGGCAGAAGGCGGGCGGGAGGGTGGTAAGGCAGGGGCGAAGCGGGAGGCATGGGCGGTGAGGCAGGAGCGGTGAGGCAGGGGCGGGCGGGGGAGGCGGTGAGGTGGGCAGGGCAGGCAGGGGCGGTGAGGCAGGGGCGATGAGGCGGGCAGGGCAGGCAGAAGCGGTGAGGCAGAGGCGATGAGGCGGGTGAGAGCGGTGAGGCGGAGTGAGAGGGCGGTGAGGCAGGGCGGGAGGCGGGTGAGAGGGCGGTGAGGCGGGTGAGAGGGCAGTGAGAGCAGGGCGATGAGGTGGGCAGGGCAGGCAGGGCGATGAGGTGGGCAGGGCAGGCAGGGCGGTGAGGCAGGGCGATGAGGCAGGGCAGGCAGGGGCGGTGAGGCAGGGCGATGAGGCAGGGGCGGGCGGGAGGGCGGTGAGAGCAGGGTGGGAGGGAGGGTGGTGAGGCGGGCAGGGCAGGCAGGGCGGTGAGGGGAGCAGGGCAGGCAGGGGCGGTGAGGTGGGCAGGGCAGGCAGGGCGGTGAGGCAGGGTGGGAGGGAGGGTGGTGAGGTGGGCAGGGCAGGCAGGGCGGTGAGGCGGGTGAGAGGGGCGGTGAGGCGGGTGAGAGGGCGGTGAGGCAGGCGGGGGAGGCGGGTGAGAGGGCGGTGAGGCAGGGTGGGGAGGCGGGTGAGAGGGCGGTGAGAGCAGGCGGGAGGAAGAAGCTGGTGAGGCAGGCGGTGAGGCGGGTGGAGGCGGTGAGTGCGGGTGAGAGGAGAAGAGAGCGGTGAGGCAGGGCGATGAGGTGGGCAGGGCAGGCAGGGCGGTGAGGCAGGGCGATGAGGTGGGCAGGGCAGGCAGGCGGTGAGGCAGGGTGATGAGGTGGGCGGGGCAGGCAGGGCGGTGAGCAGGCGATGAGGCAGAGCGGGCGGGAGCGGTGAGGCAGGCGATGAGGTGGGCAGGGCAGGCAGGCGGTGAGGCAGGGCGATGAGGCAGGGCAGGCAGGGCGGTGAGGCAGGGCGATGAGGCAGGGGCGGCGGGGAGGCGGTGAGGCAGGGGTGGGAGGGGAGGGTGGTGAGGCGGGCAGGGCAGGCAGGGCGGTGAGGTGGGCAGGGCAGGCAGGGCGGTGAGGTGGGCAGGGCAGGCAGGGCGGTGAGGAGCAGGGTGGGAGGAGGGTGGTGAGGCGGGCAGGGCAGGGCGGGGGGAGGTGAGGTGGGCAGGGCAGGCATGGCGGGTGAGGTGGGCAGGGCAGGCAGGGGCGGTGAGGCGGGTGAGAGGCGGTGAGACGGGTGAGAGGCGGATGAGGCGGGCGGGTGAGGCGCGGTGAGGCAGAAGCGGGGAGGCAGGGCGGGAGGGAGGGCGCGGTGAGGCAGGCGGTAAGCGGTGAAAGAAGCGGTGGCGGGTGAGAGGCGGTGAGGCAGGGCGATAAGGTGGGCAGGGCAGGCAGGGCGGTGAGGCAGGCGTGAGGGTGGGCAGGAGCAGGCAGGGCGGTGAGGCAGGGTGATGAGGTGGGCAGTGCAACAGGCGGTGAGGCAGGGCGATGAGGCAGAGCGGCGGAGGGGCGGTGAGAGGCAGAAGGGCGATGAGTGGCAGGGGCAGGCAGAGGCGGTGAGGCAGGCGATGAGGCAGGCAGGGGGCGGTGAGGCAGGGCGATGAGGCAGGGGGCGGGCGGGAGGGCGGTGAGGCAGGGTGGGAGGGAGGGGGTGGTGAGCGGGCAGGGCAGGCAGGGCGGTGAGGTGGCAGGGCAGGCAGGGCGGTGAGGTGGGCAGGGCAGGCAGGCGGTGAGGCAGGGTGGGAGGGGAGGGTGGTGAGGGGCGGGCAGGGCAGGCGGGCGGTGAGGTGGGCAGGGCAGGCAGGGCGGTGAGGTGGGCAGGGCAGGCAGGGCGGTGAGGTGGGCAGGGCAGGCAGGCGGTGAGGCAGGGCGATGAGCGGGCAGGGCAGGCAGAGGCGGTGAGGTAGGGCGATGAGGCGGGCAGGGGCAGGCAGGGCGGGCGGGAGAGAGGCGGTGAGGCAGGGCGGGCGGGAGATGGTGAGGCAGGCGGGCGGGAGGCGGTGAGGCAGGCAGGGCAGGCAGGGCGGGAGGGAGGGAGGGCGGGAGGCGGTGAGGGCAGGGCGGTGGCGGATGAGAGGGCGACAGGCGGGTGAGAGGGCGGTGAGGCAGGGCGGGAGGCGGGCGGAGGGAGAGGCGATGAGGCAGGGGCGGAGGCAGGGCGGTGAGGCAGGCGGGGGAGGAGGGCGGTGAGGCAGGGCGGTGGGGCGGGTGAGAGGGCGGTGAAGGAGGCAGGAGCGGGAGGAGAGGCGGTGAGGCAGGGCGGTGAGGCGGGTGAGAGGGCGGTGAAGCAGGGCGGTGAGACGGGCGGTGAGGCAGAGTGGGAGGGCGGTGAGGCAGGGCGGTGAGGCGGGCAGGGCAGGCAGGGCGGTGAGGCAGGGTGATGAGGCGGGCAGGGCAGGCAGGGCGGGCGGGAGGGCGGTGAAGCAGGGCGGTGAGGCGGGCGGTGAGGCAGAGTGGGAGGGAGGTGAGGCAGGGCGGTGAGGCGGGCAGGGCAGGCAGGGCGATGAGGCAGGCAGGGTAGGAAGTAAGGAGCGACTCCTGTGTCAGAGGGAACATTACTATGCATGGCTTGGCTAAAAGCTCCACAGTGGCCTAACGTTACATGACAAGGTTCAGTATACAGATGTGTAGGACACACTCTGCCGCCCGTGTTAGCTTAATTAGTGTCCACCTCTCTGTTTTGGAGAGGGCTCTGACTTGCACTTTTGTAGCTGGGGCGGTTGTTGGTCATCCTGGGTTGCTGTCACGCCCTGACCTTAGTGCGTATCTTTATTATTTTGGTTAAGTCAGGGTGTGACAAGGGTGGTTGGTTTTGTTTTTGTGTTGTCGAGGTGTTTTACCCTGTCTAGGGTTTTTTGTAATTCTATGGGGTTTTGGTATGTCTAGGTATATGTAGGTCTATGGTGGCCTGAATTGGTTCACCATCAGAGACAGCTGTTTATTGTTGTCTCTGATTGGGGATCCTATTTAGGTTGCCCTTTTCCATTTTGGTTTTGTGAGTTATTGTCTGTGTAGTTGCCTGTCAGCACTTGTGTTATATTATAGCTTCACATTCGTTTTGTTTCTTTGTTTGTTTTTTGTTTGTTTTTATTCGTTAATTAAAATAATAATGTCTGCTTTTCACGCTGCGCCTTGGTCTCATCAATATGACGAACGTGACAGTTGCTCAGAATGCCTGGCCCTCGACATCTTGGCCACCTCTCAGAATGCCTGGCCCTCGACATCTTGGCCACCTCTCAGAATGCCTGGCCCTCGACATCTTGGCCACCTCTCAGAATGCCTGGCCCTCGACATCTTGGCCACCTCTCAGAATGCCTGGCCGTCGACATCTTGGCCACCTCTCAGAATGCCTGGCCCTCGACATCTTGGCCACCTCTCAGAATGCCTGGCCGTCGACATCTTGGCCACCTCTCAGAATGCCTGGCCCCTCGACATCTTTGGCCCCTCTCAGAATGCCTGGCCCTCGACATCTTGGCCACCTCTCAGAATGCCTGGCCCTCGACATCTTGGCCACCTCTCCAGAATGCCTGGCCCTCGACATCTTGGCCACCTCAGAATGCCTGGCCCTCGACATGTCTTGGCCACCTCTCAGAATGCCTGGCCGTCGACATCTTGGCCTCTCTCCAGAATGCCTGGCCGTCGACATCTTGGCCACCTCTCAGAATGCCTGGCCGTCGACATCTTGCCACCTCTCAGAATGCCTGGCCTCGACATCTTGGCCACCTCTCCAGAATGCCTGGCCCTCGACATCTTGGCCACCTCTCAGAATGCCTGGCCGTCGACATCTTGGCCACCTCTCAGAATGCCTGGCCCTCGACATCTTGGCCACCTCTCAGAATGCCTGGCCCCACTCGACATCTTGGCCACCTCTCAGAATGCCTGGCCCTCGACATCTTGGCCACCTCTCAGAATGCCTGGCCCTCGACATCTTGGCCACCTCTCAGAATGCCTGGCCGTCGACATCTTGGCCACCTCTCAGAATGCCTGGCCCTCGACATCTTGGCCACCTCTCAGAATGCCTGGCCCCTGACATCTTGGCCACCTCTCAGAATGCCTGGCCCTCGACATCCCTTGGCCACCTCTCAGAATGCCTGGCCCTCGACATCTTGGCCACCTCTCAGAATGCCTGGCCCTCGACATCTTGGCACCTCTCCAGAATGCCTGGCCCTCGACATCTTGGCCACCTCTCAGAATGCCTGGCCCTCGACATCTTGGCCACCTCTCCACCTCTAACAGTGGCTGAAGACGCTGTTAGTATCCCCATTAGAGGCACTTTGGACTCCCTGGGCACTTCCTGTACCTCCCTGGGCACTTCCTGTACACTCCCTGGGCACTTCCTGTACACTCCTAGGCACTTCACTGTACACTCCAGCTCTCGGCTCATTCCCAGGTAATCCCCACCGCCCTCCACAGACAGGGTGGATAAATTATTAACACATTTGTTTTCTTTGCTCTCCTCTCTGTCTACCCTCATTTGCATGCAGCCGTTTAATGGTAACACTCTGTGTTCAAGAGGAGTGTTGACACTGACTGGGGTGTGTTCAATCTACAACAGGAAGAGAGGAAAAA